>NC_088224.1:71771309-71996309 GCF_036934945.1 Oncorhynchus masou masou | reverse complement strand
AGGCTGTGTGGGGGCAGAAGGAGGCATTAGGCTGTGTGGGGGCAGAAGGAGGCATTAGGCTGTGTGGGGGCAGAAGGAGGTGTTAGGCTGTGTGGGGGCAGAAGGAGGCATTAGGCTGTGTGGGGGCAGAAGGAGGCGTTAGGCTGTGTGGGGAAAGAAGGAGGCATTAGGCTGTGTGGGGGCAGAAGGAGGTGTTAGGCTGTGTGGGGGCAGAAGGAGGCATTAGGCTGTGTGGGGGCAGAAGGAGGCATTAGGCTGTGTGGGGGCAGAAGGAGGCATTAGGCTGTGTGGGGGCAGAAGGAGGCGTTAGGCTGTGTGGGGGCAGAAGGAGGCGTTAGGCTGTGTGGGAGCAGAAGGAGGCATTAGGCTGTGTGGGGGCAGAAGGAGGCGTTAGGCTGTGTGGGGGCAGAAGGAAGTGTTAGGCTGTGTGGGGGCAGAAGGAGGCGTTAGGCTGTGTGGGGGCAGAAGGAGGCATTAGGCTGTGTGGGGGCAGAAGGAGGCGTTAGGCTGTGTGGGGGCAGAAGGAGGCATTAGGCTGTGTGGGGGCAGAAGGAGGTGTTAGGCTGTGTGGGGGCAGAAGGAGGTGTTAGGCTGTGTGGGGGCAGAAGGAGGCGTTAGGCTGTGTGGGGGCAGAAGGAGGCGTTAGGCTGTGTGGGGGCAGAAGGCGGCATTAGGCTGTGTGGGGGCAGAAGGAGGCGTTAGGCTGTGTGGGAGCAGAAGGAGGCATTAGGCTGTGTGGGGGCAGAAGGAGTTATTAGGCTGTGTGGGGGCAGAAGGAGGCATTAGGCTGTGTGGGGGCAGAAGGAGGCATTAGGCTGTGTGGGGGCAGAAGGAGGCGTTAGGCTGTGTGGGGGCAGAAGGAGGCGTTAGGCTGTGTGGGGGCAGAAGGAGGCATTAGGCTGTGTGGGGGCAGAAGGAGGCGTTAGGCTGTGTGGGGGCAGAAGGAGGCATTAGGCTGTGTGGGGGCAGAAGGAGGCATTAGGCTGTGTGGGGGCAGAAGGAGGCGTTAGGCTGTGTGGGGGCAGAAGGAGGAGTTAGGCTGTGTGGGGGCAGAAGGAGGCGTTAGGCTGTGTGGGGGCAGAAGGAGGCATTAGGCTGTGTGGGGGCAGAAGGAGGCGTTAGGCTGTGTGGGGGCAGAAGGAGGCATTAGGCTGTGTGGGGGCAGAAGGAGGCATTAGGCTGTGTGGGGGCAGAAGGAGGCATTAGGCTGTGTGGGGGCAGAAGGAGGCATTAGGCTGTGTGGGGGCAGAAGGAGGCATTAGGCTGTGTGGGGGCAGAAGGAGGCATTAGGCTGTGTGGGGGCAGAAGGAGGCATTAGGCTGTGTGGGGGCAGAAGGAGGCATTAGGCTGTGTGGGGGCAGAAGGAGGTGTTAGGCTGTGTGGGGGCAGAAGGAGGCATTAGGCTGTGTGGGGGCAGAAGGAGGCGTTAGGCTGTGTGGGGAAAGAAGGAGGCATTAGGCTGTGTGGGGGCAGAAGGAGGTGTTAGGCTGTGTGGGGGCAGAAGGAGGCATTAGGCTGTGTGGGGGCAGAAGGAGGCATTAGGCTGTGTGGGGGCAGAAGGAGGCATTAGGCTGTGTGGGGGCAGAAGGAGGCGTTAGGCTGTGTGGGGGCAGAAGGAGGCGTTAGGCTGTGTGGGAGCAGAAGGAGGCATTAGGCTGTGTGGGGGCAGAAGGAGGCGTTAGGCTGTGTGGGGGCAGAAGGAAGTGTTAGGCTGTGTGGGGGCAGAAGGAGGCGTTAGGCTGTGTGGGGGCAGAAGGAGGCATTAGGCTGTGTGGGGGCAGAAGGAGGCGTTAGGCTGTGTGGGGGCAGAAGGAGGCATTAGGCTGTGTGGGGGCAGAAGGAGGTGTTAGGCTGTGTGGGGGCAGAAGGAGGTGTTAGGCTGTGTGGGGGCAGAAGGAGGCGTTAGGCTGTGTGGGGGCAGAAGGAGGCGTTAGGCTGTGTGGGGGCAGAAGGAGGCATTAGGCTGTGTGGGGGCAGAAGGAGGCGTTAGGCTGTGTGGGAGCAGAAGGAGGCATTAGGCTGTGTGGGGGCAGAAGGAGTTATTAGGCTGTGTGGGGGCAGAAGGAGGCATTAGGCTGTGTGGGGGCAGAAGGAGGCATTAGGCTGTGTGGGGGCAGAAGGAGGCGTTAGGCTGTGTGGGGGCAGAAGGAGGCGTTAGGCTGTGTGGGGGCAGAAGGAGGCATTAGGCTGTGTGGGGGCAGAAGGAGGCGTTAGGCTGTGTGGGGGCAGAAGGAGGCATTAGGCTGTGTGGGGGCAGAAGGAGGCATTAGGCTGTGTGGGGGCAGAAGGAGGCGTTAGGCTGTGTGGGGGCAGAAGGAGTTATTAGGCTGTGTGGGGGCAGAAGGAGGCATTAGGCTGTGTGGGGGCAGAAGGAGGCATTAGGCTGTGTGGGGGCAGAAGGAGGCGTTAGGCTGTGTGGGGGCAGAAGGAGGCGTTAGGCTGTGTGGGGGCAGAAGGAGGCGTTAGGCTGTGTGGGGGCAGAAGGAAGTGTTAGGCTGTGTGGGGGCAGAAGGAAGTGTTAGGCTGTGTGGGGGCAGAAGGAGGCGTTAGGCTGTGTGGGGGCAGAAGGAGGCATTAGGCTGTGTGGGGGCAGAAGGAGGCGTTAGGCTGTGTGGGGGCAGAAGGAGGCGTTAGGCTGTGTGGGGGCAGAAGGAGGTGTTAGGCTGTGTGGGGGCAGAAGGAGGCGTTAGGCTGTGTGGGGGCAGAAGGAGGCATTAGGCTGTGTGGGGGCAGAAGGAGGCGTTAGGCTGTGTGGGGGCAGAAGGAGGCATTAGGCTGTGTGGGGGCAGAAGGAGGCGTTAGGCTGTGTGGGAGCAGAAGGAGGCATTAGGCTGTGTGGGGGCAGAAGGAGTTATTTGGCTGTGTGGGGGCAGAAGGAGGCATTAGGCTGTGTGGGGGCAGAAGGAGGCATTAGGCTGTGTGGGGGCAGAAGGAGGCATTAGGCTGTGTGGGGGCAGAAGGAGGCGTTAGGCTGTGTGGGGGCAGAAGGAGGCATTAGGCTGTGTGGGGGCAGAAGGAGGCGTTAGGCTGTGTGGGAGCATAAGGAGGCATTAGGCTGTGTGGGGGCAGAAGGAGTTATTAGGCTGTGTGGGGGCAGAAGGAGGCATTAGGCTGTGTGGGGGCAGAAGGAGGCGTTAGGCTGTGTGGGGGCAGAAGGAGGCGTTAGGCTGTGTGGGGGCAGAAGGAGGCGTTAGGCTGTGTGGGGGCAGAAGGAGGCGTTAGGCTGTGTGGGGGCAGAAGGAGGCATTAGGCTGTGTGGGGGCAGAAGGAGGCATTAGGCTGTGTGGGGGCAGAAGGAGGCATTAGGCTGTGTGGGGGCAGAAGGAGGCGTTAGGCTGTGTGGGGGCAGAAGGAGGCGTTAGGCTGTGTGGGGGCAGAAGGAGGTGTTAGGCTGTGTGGGGGCAGAAGGAAGTGTTAGGCTGTGTGGGGGCAGAAGGAGGCGTTAGGCTGTGTGGGGGCAGAAGGAGGCATTAGGCTGTGTGGGGGCAGAAGGAGGCGTTAGGCTGTGTGGGGGCAGAAGGAGGCGTTAGGCTGTGTGGGGGCAGAAGGAGGTGTTAGGCTGTGTGGGGGCAGAAGGAGGCGTTAGGCTGTGTGGGGGCAGAAGGAGGCATTAGGCTATGTGGGGGCAGAAGGAGGCGTTAGGCTGTGTGGGGGCAGAAGGAGGCATTAGGCTGTGTGGGGGCAGAAGGAGGCGTTAGGCTGTGTGGGAGCAGAAGGAGGCATTAGGCTGTGTGGGGGCAGAAGGAGTTATTTGGCTGTGTGGGGGCAGAAGGAGGCATTAGGCTGTGTGGGGGCAGAAGGAGGCATTAGGCTGTGTGGGGGCAGAAGGAGGCATTAGGCTGTGTGGGGGCAGAAGGAGGCGTTAGGCTGTGTGGGGGCAGAAGGAGGCGTTAGGCTGTGTGGGGGCAGAAGGAGGCGTTAGGCTGTGTGGGGGCAGAAGGAGGCGTTAGGCTGTGTGGGGGCAGAAGGAGGCGTTAGGCTGTGTGGGGGCAGAAGGAGGCATTAGGCTGTGTGGGGGCAGAAGGAGGCATTAGGCTGTGTGGGGGCAGAAGGAGGCGTTAGGCTGTGTGGGGGCAGAAGGAGGCGTTAGGCTGTGTGGGGGCAGAAGGAGGCGTTAGGCTGTGTGGGGGCAGAAGGAGGCGTTAGGCTGTGTGGGGGCAGAAGGAGGCGTTAGGCTGTGTGGGGGCAGAAGGAGGCGTTAGGCTGTGTGGGGGCAGAAGGAGGCGTTAGGCTGTGTGGGGGCAGAAGGAGGCGTTAGGCTGTGTGGGGGCAGAAGGAGGCGTTAGGCTGTGTGGGGGCAGAAGGAGGCGTTAGGCTGTGTGGGGGCAGAAGGAGGCGTTAGGCTGTGTGGGGGCAGAAGGAGGCGTTAGGCTGTGTGGGGGCAGAAGGAGGCGTTAGGCTGTGTGGGGGCAGAAGGAGGCATTAGGCTGTGTGGGGGCAGAAGGAGGCGTTAGGCTGTGTGGGGGCAGAAGGAGGCATTAGGCTGTGTGGGGGCAGAAGGAGGCGTTAGGCTGTGTGGGAGCAGAAGGAGGCATTAGGCTGTGTGGGGGCAGAAGGAGGCATTAGGCTGTGTGGGAGCAGAAGGAGGCATTAGGCTGTGTGGGGGCAGAAGGAGGCGTTAGGCTGTGTGGGGGCAGAAGGAGGCGTTAGGCTGTGTGGGGGCAGAAGGAGGCGTTAGGCTGTGTGGGGGCAGAAGGAGGCGTTAGGCTGTGTGGGGGCAGAAGGAGGCGTTAGGCTGTGTGGGGGCAGAAGGAGGCGTTAGGCTGTGTGGGGGCAGAAGGAGGCGTTAGGCTGTGTGGGGGCAGAAGGAGGCGTTAGGCTGTGTGGGGGCAGAAGGAGGCATTAGGCTGTGTGGGGGCAGAAGGAGGCGTTAGGCTGTGTGGGAGCAGAAGGAGGCATTAGGCTGTGTGGGGGCAGAAGGAGTTATTAGGCTGTGTGGGGGCAGAAGGAGGCATTAGGCTGTGTGGGGGCAGAAGGAGGCGTTAGGCTGTGTGGGGGCAGAAGGAGGCGTTAGGCTGTGTGGGGGCAGAAGGAGGCGTTAGGCTGTGTGGGGGCAGAAGGAGGCGTTAGGCTGTGTGGGGGCAGAAGGAGGCGTTAGGCTGTGTGGGGGCAGAAGGAGGCATTAGGCTGTGTGGGGGCAGAAGGAGGCATTAGGCTGTGTGGGGGCAGAAGGAGGCGTTAGGCTGTGTGGGGGCAGAAGGAGGCGTTAGGCTGTGTGGGGGCAGAAGGAGGCGTTAGGCTGTGTGGGGGCAGAAGGAGTCATTAGGCTGTGTGGGGGCAGAAGGAGGCATTAGGCTTGTGGGATGGTCTGTTGGAGGTTTCAGATTCAGACCCATTCTGATATGATGAATTGCTTACAAAGATCTGACTAAGCATTTACCAACGTTTAGGACGTCTTTTTTTGTCTTTATTTTTGGTGCAGTCTGGACCGGCCTTGATTTCAACATCTAAGGATTTCAATTTTGGTCAGACCTGGGCCAAATCTGAATTAATAATAGATGTCTATGTTTGGTTACGATTTTGTCGGATCTGGACCGGCCTTGATTTCAACATTTACAGAAGTCCAGTCCAGACCTGCGTATATTTGGCCCAAACATAGACATCTATCAGATTTGATCTGGTCCGGACCGGCCTTGATTTGGCACAAACATACACGTCTATCATTGGTTCAGATTTGGTGTGGATCGGACCAAATCTGAACCAATTAAATGCATCTACGTATGTTTCACAAGTTTGGACAGTACAGTACAGCACAACAGAGCTCAGTAGAATACGGCAGAATACATTACATCATACCAGTGGTTCCCAAACAGTGATTGGGCGTGAATGGTCGGCAGGCAGGGCACGGGGGTCCTAATCCAATTAAATAAATAATAATAATAATAATTTTAAGGAACTCAGTCCGGCTTTCAAATTACTCTTGAAAGTTGTAATAGTAGAAAGCACAAGGTGCAATTTCAAAATTGGGTAGTGCATCATCAGTTTTTCTCTTGTCATGTTAGTCATTGCAGACTGTAGAAAGCTATTTATAAATTGTCATAAACGATTTTTAGCTAGGCTTTTCATCCCATAGAATTGGTTGTAATGTTTGAGTCACTCAACTATCACATGTATAGAATTGCAAGAAAATTAGCTTTAAAACATAAATGTTCTCTGCACCCCATGACAAAATGCGTACAATTACAGGAAATAAGCTTTCAGCCTGCAAAATGTTCTCTCTGCCAACAAGAGGGGTGGGAACTACATAGAAATAGAAATACATCTGGTGCGCAGGGGTGCATGGGATGTTCCCCAATGCTGGAAGGAGGGCCTGAGTGAAAAAGTTTGGGAACCCCTGCATTACAATACAGTACACAGGGCAGTAAAGTAGAGTAAACTATACTGTACTGTACTCTACTGTACTCTACTGAATAAAACGCTACTGTCCTGTACCATAACGTACTGTGATGTTAAAACTTGTGAAACATAGACTTCTAGGCTATGATTCCTTTAGTTTTGGATGTGGTCTGCAACGACCAAAATTGGTACTTGTTTGGGGGCTGAGCTCCTTAGAATGATATTCAGCATGCTTTGCAATTGCTTGGTTTTACATTTGCATTTTGGTCAATCAGTAGATGCTCTTATCCAGAGTGACTTACAATCAGTGCATTCAACTAAGGTAGATAAACAACAACCTATAGGCTGACAGTCATAGCAATAAAATAAGTTTTTGAAAACCATTATTGAGAATGTTATTCCAGTTGAAGTGGTCTGTTGGTTTATTCTTTAAATTTGGACGTCATTGCTGCCAGATTTAAACCTTTTGAAAAATCCCCGACTGGGCTATATTTGGCCAAAGCATAGATGTTTATAATGGGTTCAGATTTGTAATTGGATCTGACAAGTGGAATCAAAAATAAATATTCTGTTACAATTTTCAGGTGGCTCCTCTTTCCAATATTAAATGGCTTGAGAAAATATATTGTGATATAGCGCTTACTTTATTGAGAATGTATGTGTAATTTAAATTTCGCCATAGAATAAATGACAACAAAAACGTATTGTCAAAGTCATTTTGTATTTTCAACATCTGGAAAATATGTATTTTCGATGTCTTTTCATCTTTCATTCAGCACCTAAAATGCACCGTTGATGTCAACGTCTAGAAAATAATTCTGAAATATATGTTTTACTTCATTTTGCTTTCTGGGATATGCCCAAAGAAACCGTTGATAATAAGGGTTAATGGCCTCTCCATATCTCTATACCTTGTTATTTATCGTCATATTTAATTCAATATGTCCCAGTAAAGCATGCCATCGACAGGATAACCAGATATCCAGCCAGCCTCAACCCACAATATTCGAATGTGTATGGCTGGGGTAGATGTGTAGTGCTTAAAAGTAGTGAGAACATACATAGGGAATGGGCTATAGCCAACCCATCAAGACACACGGCATGTTTCATCCCATGCCAGTTGAGGCATGATTGCAAGAGGTGGATGCCGTCCCGGTTTTAATCATCACTGTTATATAAGAGCCAATAGGGTGTGAAGAAGGGCGGAGCACACCATTCTACGTCTGGCAGCTGCGAAATAGAAACGGTTTAGCCCACAGTCACAGTCACCTTGCTGCAAATAGGCAACCATCACTATAGCCGAATGCAAAGAAAGCAGAATGGATATCCACATGTGCGATGAAGAACAAAATTGGATGCAACACCGGGGTTAAAAACCATATAAGATACGGACTGGAGTTAAAACCTTTCTGTAAAATAAATATTGAAAGTAATTCAGGTTTTTCTATCAAACTATTGGAAGAGGTTTTGGAACCATGTATCATGCTTTTAATTTCCCAATGACTGCGGAGCGCAGTCGGAATAAGGAGCGCCTGGAGGCCAGTCTGGCCGGACTCGGTGAGCTGGAGCTCAGCAAGCAGAGGCAGGAGTGCCTGGTCCTCGGTGCTCTGGCTCTGGGGGAGCCTATGCTCGAAAATTCCATAAGGAACGAGCTATCGGGTTTCAGCAGCTGGGGGCAAGAGAACTTGACATTGAGACGTCAGCTGGTAAGAAGTTAGAGAGATGGAGGTAGTTTGGACATTGTTGGTTTTTTTTGTGGCAAATTGGTACGCAAATATACTTCGTGGAAACATCGTTGTAGTGCGCAGAATGGTTATTTGCCCAGGGTGGTCGGTCGCCACCGCGATTAACCCCCACCACCAATGCTTTGTCGACTACCGGTTTTAAAAAAGTCGTATTTTATATAGGCTATGTAGCGTATTTTTGCCGTTAGATGGTCAATGCATTGGTGGTGTGCGCCTATTGTTCAGCGACGACACTTATCTGCAAGTTACTTAACTTGATTAATGGTATCCCCATCTGAAAGGATCTAATCGTTCCCATCCTTCGGGCGCAGATTTATGCCTTGGAGCAACGAAATGGGGGGTGGAGTGGTCCACCGTTTAATTACCCATTGTTCCCTACATGGCCCTACATGTATGTGGTATTTTACTTAGCAAGTGTTTATACCAATTAATTCGTTGACTTTTCTTTTTCAAATTTGTCTATAACGGGAGATGATGGACTATATGAACAGTTACATTTCTATTAAATCAATGTTGACAGGCCGATGTCTTTATGTGATATTAATAGCATAGCATCATATATAATGTACATATAAGTTAAGAGGCACGTTTCTTTCGCATGTGGAGATTTTCGACGTCCTTATGGGAACTAGCCTATGATTGTGCTGCCAGAAATGGGCGTTATCCGTGTCCCACCACTCAAATGAGTAGGCTATCACCACGCGTATAGAGAATCCGGCCATCCAACCGATGTCATCCCAAATAATCATAAAAATATCTCTAGCTATCCATGACGGCAACTATTACACACGCATAGCATTAGCCCATTATGGAGCTAATGGGCTCCTGTAAATACTAAAACCTCTTCAAATAATACATATTTTCTTTGGAATGAATGGGATGTCGATTTTCTCCTTTTGCCCAACTTTCTCCATCTATCCTCTAAAATACACGCAGGTTTAGTAGCCTTCAGACTACACTACACCCTCGACTCGCACACGTCCCACTGTCTTCAATAGAAAGCTCATATAAAAGAGGGTGAAAGCAATTAAATCAGCCACCTTCCTCTCCTCCAGACTCCCCCGCGTTCCTCTCCTCCGCCGCGGCCCAAACAATGGGCGCATATGGAGCAGAATACTAATGAACCCAAGGGCCTCGGTGCGCAGACAGGGGAATCATGCCGCAACTTTAAAAACACAACTGAAACAGATCACCAATGAGATGTCAACGTAGAGCAAACGGTCTCTGCTTCGAATGGTATGGTAAAGACTATTTCTTAGACTGTGCGTGGAGTGACTGAGTACCCCTAAATGCTGCATATTTTCTCACAATGTGCAGTGCGCATTTCATTAAGTCATTCTGGTCGGTCCATTAGAGGGATCTGTCATTTGGATCGATGGATATTAACTACATTGTCTATCCAAGCATGCAAGTAATTACACAGAAAATTCCTTGGGGAGTATTGGTTGGAGAATGATCTGACATCAAGGTCTAATTGAACCACCTCTATTCAGCTCATCTACCCAACCCAAACATCACTTCTCCATGTTCACCACTGGACCCAATCTCATATTGCATGTAGAGACTCAATGTTGTGTGGAGGCTTTAAGACAGGTTCACACAGAAGCAACTGACCCATGCTGCCCTCTCCTGGAAGGGGGGGGGGGGGGACAGTTCCCTTGGCAGTGGCTCTAGCCCCAGGGCTGCCAGTCCTGTTGATAATGACCCAGTGTGAAGTTGCTGACAGCCATGCCATGCCAGACAGCAGCTGGTAAAGCACAAGACATTGACCCCACTATGAGACACCCTGCTGTGTGTGTTTGAAGATCTCAATCATTAGCTCACCTTTGTGTGTTCATATTCACTGAATGGGCATGTGTGTGTGTGGGTGTGGGTGTGTGTGTGTGTGTGTGTGTGTGTCTCTATTGGTGTATGTGCTTGGCCTCAGTTTGTGGTGTTTTTGGCATGTCTAAGACGTCCTGTGCCCATGTGTTTTCCATAGAGGGCAACATAATTAGTGAGACTACCCCTCTCAGCGGTGAGTGACTGATGTCTGGGTGGGTGAGAGCTGCCTGAGCCTGGGGCTTTGTTCTCGTAACATCCCCCTTCTTCATTAGCCTAGCTTCCCCCTGAGCTGGAGGCTCTTAGCAGCTGTGTCACCTGAGCACTGACTGACTGACTGATTGGGAAGTCAAGCTGGATATAGAGTCCATTCAGAGGCAGTTGTCCCTGCTGAGGAGGCAGGCCACTGAGGCCAGAGTGTGCAGCCTGCATGGCCCATTCACGCCTGTTATGTAAACATGGTGTGTGTGCATGCATGCATGTGTGTGTGCGCGTATGTGTGTCTGTGTGTGAACGGTGGCTTAGTCAAGCGGTGGAGTAGTGGGGGCCAGGGTGGTATTGTATAGCAGTAGTTTCCGGCCTCCCATAGTCCTCCCTTTGGTGCCAGTCACAACATTGCTTTAATTATAGTGGGGCTGTGTTCCTGATTCCATGGCTCCCCGACTCTCTGCCACAAAGCTGCCTGGCTGCTCCCCTTCCCATCCCCCTCTCTAACGGAGAGAGCACAGGAGGCAGTCAAATAGTAATGATGACAGGCAGTGTGTGGTATGAGATCTAGGAGCCAGGAGGCGTCAATTAATAATGCAGCAGAATCAAAGTTATCGCATGAAAGGGAGCCCGCTTGAGATCCTCCAGAGCTACACAGTCTGGAAGTCAGCAGTATGTTGACTGTATGTTTGTTTGTGTGTCCTCAAAGCTTTGTTTGTGTTCTGTGTCATTACGTTTTAATAAGCCAGCCTTTCACAGTGTCTGCTAGTTCTATCCGTGTGAGGATAGCTTGCCAGAGGACCTAGGCCTAATGATCCATTTTGTGAAAGTGTGTCACGGATAAATTGATTTCCAATACACTGTTTTCCTCTCTCTTTTCCTCTCTCTCTTTCCTTCCTTCCTCGTATTATTTATTTTGTTCGGACTCAGGTAGATATAAAAACCTAGAGATCTCTTCCACTCTCCTATTAGGAACCACCATAATACAAAGTTTTTGTATTTGATATTAGTTTAGTGGCAGAAAACATCTCTCCAGTAGGTTTTATTGCATAATGAATGCTTAGGCGGACAGCCTGGCTTGGGTCTTTTGCCTGTTCATAAACACAGCGCCGCTATCAAACTGATCTATTCTAATCTGTCTGAGACAAAGCACCCAGAATCCCAGCAATTATTCCAGCGCTGCTGAGTGACCAAAAAAACAGCCACCCTGATGACCAGATATGGTGCTGCTTGTTGTTTTTTTACTCAGTGTCGATATGAATAGGAAAGTTGATATCTACAGTATGTGGAGTGTTTTTATACTTTCTAGCTCATTATGTTAGCTTTCATTGGTATGATGCTGGTTTGGCTCATGTGAAGGTTGGCTCCTTGTAATGCCAAAATTACAGGCTGTATTTTTCATTCTTCTGTCACTGCACGCTCCACATACTGTATGCTCATTTAATTCAAGGAAGAATTTCCCCTCCCCGCCACACTGCTGAAACCTTGGTAACTTTCAATTAATAATTTGCATCCCAGCAGTGTACAGCTACATCCTTTTTAAGTAAGCCCCCCCCCCCACCACCACCATACACATACACACACACACACTCAGACACACACACACTCTACAGTGAAGCGTCTCCTGTCAGTTGTCTAACAGCCTCTCCATCCCCAAGACTCTGTAATGTAGAGTGTCACATCATTTTGCTGACATCTGTTAATTACATAATTTAATGTAGCAAAAGTCAGAACAGACAAATTGAAGTGTGTGTGCGTGTGTGCTGGGGAGGCCATGCATAGTGTGTGTTGACTGTGAGTACTCAGATGACCTGAAATTGACTGGCTGATTAAACAACCCCCTGGTGTATGAGATGTGTGTGTCCTGCTGCATGTGCATCCACAAAAATAACATCTCGACACAGTTCCCACTACAGTGAATTATTCATGTTCCAACTGGCTGCATCCTCAGGTATCTTACATAACTGGGATTGGGCTATAGTAGCATGCATGCAGCCATGCACACTGATGTGTATAGGCCTATACTACGACCACTATCCAAAGGTGTGAATAAAACATTCTGTATACGGTTATTTGTTTAAGGTTAATGGTGTGTTTTGGTCATCCAGGTAAATGTATGAAAAATTACTACACTTGGTCATAATTCACATTGACTTATAAATATGTATGTCTAGTGTATGTGTTATCATGCCAGCATGTTGGTCTGTTTCAGAGGGCGCTCCAGAGCTCCCCCTGGGGGCTAATGCTGGCACTGGAACAGCAGGTTTGTGAGCTGAGAGTGGACACAGATGATGTCACCTATGAGGGGACCCAAGGTGACACGATGGACAGTCGGCCCAGCTCAGGTACTCCTCATGCAACCTGGAGGCAAAATAAATGTACACCTGTTTAGGCAAGGTGCTGGCTAGCAGAGTAGAATACTTGAAAAAGGACAGGAGAGCCTAACACTCTCGGAGCTCAGATGCAATAATTTCATAACCTAATAACTAATGTTTCGACAGACAAGCTGTCTTCATCAGGGTACAATTAAGCAATAAGAACCGACGAGGTGTGGTATATGGCCAATATACCATATTCTTAGGCACAGTCCTTAGCCGCTCATCCATATACAGTGGGGAGAACAAGTATTTGATACACTGGCGAAAAGCAGAACTTAATATTTGGTACAGAAACTTTTGTTTGCAATTACAGAGATCATACGTTTCCTGTAGTTCTTGACCAGGTTTGCACACACTGCAGCAGGGATTTTGGCCCACTCCTCCATACAGACCTTCTCCAGATCCTTCAGGTTTCGGGGCTGTCGCTGGGCAATACGGACTTTCAGCTCCCTCCAAAGGTTTTCTATTGGATTCAGGTCTGGAGACTGCCTAGGCCACTCCAGGACCTTGAGATGCTTCTCACGGAGTCACTCCTTAGTTGCCCTGGCTGTGTGTTTTGGGTCGTTGTCATGCTGGAAGACCCAGCCACGATCCATCTTAAATGCTCTTACTGAGGGAAGGAGGTTGTTGGCCAAGATCTCGTGATACATGGCCCCATCCATCCTCCCCTCAATACGGTGCCATCGTCCTGTCCCCTTTGCAGAAAGGCATCCCCAAAGAATGATGTTTCCACCTCCATGCTTCAAGGTTGGGATGGTGTTCTTGGGGTTGTAGTCATCCTTCTTCTTCCTCCAAACACGGCGAGTGGAGTTTAGACCAAAAAGCTCTATTTTTGTCTCATCCGACCACATGATCTTCTCCCGTTCCTCCTCTGGATCATCCAGATGGTCATTGGCAAACTTTAGACGGGTCTGGACTTGCGCTGGCTTGAGCAGGGGGACCTTGCGTGCACTGCAGGATTTTAATCCATGTCGGCGTAGTGTGTTACTAATGGTTTTCTTTGAGACTGTGGTCCCAGCTCTCTTCAGGTCATTGAACAGGTCCTGCCGTGTAGTTCTGAGCTGATCCCTCACCTTCCTTGTGATCATTGATGCCCCACGAGGTGAGATCTTGCATGGAGCCCCAGACCGAGGGTGATTGACCGTCATCTTGAACTTCTTACATTTTCTAATAATTGCGCCAACAGTTGTTGCCTTCTCACCAAGCTGCTTGCCTATTGTCCTGTAGCCCATCCCAGCCTTGTGCAGGTCTACAATTTTATCCCTGATGTCTCAGCTCTCTGGTCTTGGCCATTGTGGAGAGGTTGGAGTCTGTTTGATTGAGTGTGTGGACAGATGTCTTTTATACAGGTGGCGAGTTCAAACAGGTGCAGTTAAAACAGGTAATGAGTGGAGAACAGGAGGGCTTCTTAAAGAAAAACTAACAGGTCTGTGAGAGCCGGAATTCTTACTGGTTGAGCAGTTGTAATCTGAATAAAGGGAAAAAGATCATTCTTGAACATGGGGTCAGCCATTCTTAATTGTTTACTAGAGAACCATTTCAGATTTAAGTATAATTTTGGGATGACTGATGCCTTTAGTGAGAGGTCTAATGCTTTAATATTTATTCATGTCTGCCCTCCGAATTCACATACGTTATATAAATAGGCCCTTTTAATTTTTGTCTGGTTTGCCATTCCAAATAAAATGTAATATCTTTTGTTCATATAATTTAAAAAGCAGGTCACTAGGTGTAGGCTAAACCATAAGCAAATATGTGATATGACTAAAGAGTTAATCAGGGTGCTTTTTCCACAAATAGACAGGTATTTTCCTTTCCATGGTAGCAATATATAATCTATTTTTGCTAACTTTCTATAAAAATGTTTTGGAGTGAGATCATTTCTTTCTTTCAGGATTTGTATACTTTCTAAGATGGAGCCATGATTTACTATTTTACACCTAGGGTTACTATACATAACTTTAACACATTTTATAAGAGATTCTCCAAAATTTAAATATTCTAGGCATTTATATATGAACTCCAGTCATACTTTATCAAAAGCCTTTTCAAAATCAGCTATGAAAACACTGAAGTGTAAGAGGCCTCCAATTTTTTTAATGGACTGGATCTTTATATACAGTGGGGCAAAAAAGTATTTAGTCAGCCACCAATTGTGCAAGTTCTCCCACTTAAAAAGATGAGAGAGGCCTGTAATTTTCATAATAGGTACACTTCAACTATGACAGACAAAATGAGAAACAAAATCCAGAAAATTGTAGAATTTTTAATGAATTTATTTGCAAATTATGGTGGAAAATAAGTATTTGGTCAATAACAAAAGTTTCTCAATACTTAGTTATATACCCTTTGTTGGCAATGACAGAGGTCAAACGTTTTCTGTAAGTCATCACAAGGTTATCACACACTGTTTCTGGTATTTTGGCCCATTCCTCCATGCAGATCTCCTCTAGAGCAGTGATGTTTTGGGACTGTTGCTGGGCAACACAGACTTTCAACTCCCTCCAAAGATTTTCTATGGGGTTGAGATCTGGAGACTGGCTAGACCACTCCAGGACCTTTAAATGCTTCTTATGAAGCCACTCCTTCGTTGCCCGGGCGGTGTGTTTAGGATCATTGTCATACTGAAAGACCCAGCCACATTTCATCTTCAATGCCCTTGCTGATGGTAGGCTTTGTTACTTTGGTCCCAGCTCTCTGCAGGACATTCACTAGGTCCCCCCGTGTGGTTCTCGGATTTTTGCTCACCGGTCTTGTGATCATTTTGACCCCACGGGGTGAGATCTTGCATGGAGCCCCAGATCGAAAGAGATTATCAGTGGTCTTGTATGTCTTCCATTTCCTAATAATTGCTCCCACAGTTGATTTCTTCAAACCAAGCTGCTTACCTATTGCAGATTCAGTCTTCCCAGCCTGGTGCAGGTCTACAATTTTGTTTCTGGTGTCCTTTGACAGCTCTTTGGTCTTGGCCATAGTGGAGTTTGGGGTGTGACTGTTTGAAGTTCTGGACAGGTGTCTTTTATACTGATAACAACTTCAAACAGGTGCCATTAATACAGGAAACAAGTGAAGGACAGAGGAGCCTCTTAAAGAAGAAGTTACAGGTCTGTGAGAGCCAGAAATCTTGCTTGTTTGTAGGTGACCAAATACTTATTTTCCACCATAATTTGCAAATAAATTCATAAAAAATCCTACAATGTGATTTTCTGGATTTTATTCCCTCATTTTGTCTGTCATAGTTGAAGTGTACCTATGATGAAAATTACAGGCCTCTCTCATCGTTTTAAGTGGAAGAACTTGCACAATTGGTGGCTGACTAAATAAAAAATATTCCCACTGTATACCACTTGGATCCTGTTTCAGTAATAATAAAATCAGACCTTCTTGTTGTGTGTCCGATAATCTACTGTTTATATAGGAGTGGTTAAAAAAATGCTAATAATGGTCCTCTGAGTATATCAAAAAAAAGTTTGATATACTTCCACTGGTATGCCATCCAGCCCTGGAGTTTTCACAGCCTTAAAGGCTTTAATTGAATCAAGACGTTCCTCCTCTGTAATTTGGCCTTCACATGAGTCTTTCTGTACAGATGTTAATTTTACATTATTAATATAAAAAAATCCATACAATTAGCTTCGGTTAGTGGAGACGGAGGAGACTGAAACGAAAACATATTCTTAAAGTACTTTACTTCCTCTTTCAAAATATCATTCAGTGAATCATGCGTGACTCCATCATTTGAAACATGTATCAATAGAAAAATGTTGGTAGCATTTCTATGTTGAAGATTGAAAAATAATTTGGTGACCCGCAGTGTTTGTCATTATACCTGTCACGCCCTGATCTGTTTCACCTGTTCCTGTGATTGTCTCCACCCCCTCCAGGTGTCACTTACTTTTCCCAGTGTATTTATCCCTGTGTTTCCTGTCTCTCTGTGCAGGTTCGTCTTGTATGTTAGTCAAGTCAACCAGCGTGTTTTCCCGTACTCCTTTTGCTATTCTCTTTTTGATACTCTTCCTGGTGTGGCTCCTGCCTGACTCTGGACTACTTTCCTGCCTACCTGATCATCCTGCCTGCCCTGACCTTGATTCTGCCTGCCCGTTTGGACTCTGAACTGATTTTGACCCTTTTTCCTGTCCACAACCATTCTCTTGCCTTGCCCTATTGGATTAACAAATATCGTAAGACTCCAACCATCTGCCGGTCTCTCCTTCACTGCAGCCGAGGTGAGTAAAACATTTAAACGTGTTAACCCTCGCAAGGCTGCAGGCCCAGACGGCATCCCCAGCCGCGCCCTCAGAGCATGCGCAGACCAGCTGGTTGGTGTGTTTACGGACATATTCAATCAATCCATATACCAGTCTGCTGTTCCCACATGCTTCAGTTTTTGATTTGTTAAAAAAGTTTGAAATATCCAATAAATGTCGTTCCACTTCATGATTGTGTCCCACTTGTTGTTGATTCTTCACAAAAAAATACAGTTTTATATCTTCATGTTTGAAGCCTGAAATGTGGCAAAAGGTCGCAAAGTTCAAGGGGGCCGAATACTTTCGCAAGGCACTGTAGATACTGTACTCGATACCATCTACTGTATCTTGCCTATGCTGCTCTGCACCACCACTCATTCATATCTTTATGTACATATTCTTTATCCCCTTACACTGTGTACAAGAAATTAGTTTTGGAATTGTTTGTTAGATTACTTGTTGGTTATTACTGCATTGTCGGAACTGGAAGCACAAGCATTTCTCTACACTCGCATTAACATCTGCTAACCATGTGTATGTGACAAATAAAATTTGATTTGATCCTGTGTCTGCATCTGGGTCTTGCCTTGTGTCATGATAATACCCTGATGAAGACAGCTTGTCTGTCAAAACGTTGGTTATTAAATTATTACATCCGAGCTCCTAGAGTGTGCAGCTCTCCTTTTATTTTTCAACTTCTTATGCTACCACCTGTCAATGTCTGACCTCAGAACTTTAACCCCTGAACCACATCAGAGGGGCATGGGGTACTTATATTTTTCTTAATGTAGTAACACAATTTGACTCATGTTCTGTATATTTTTTGTATACTCTTTTTACATTAATTGTGGCCCTATATTTCTTTGAAGTACATGTATAATGACTTTTAACATTTCATTAGTTTGAACAAATGTTTGTATGCTCTACTTTCTGCTGTTATTGGTTCTGTGATTTGTGAAAGAGCCGAGACGTCAGAAATTAGTTTGTCAACATATGGTTTGAGAAAGCCTGAAAGAGCCGAGGTCTAATGAGTGACGTCATCTGTGTTTCCCAGGGTTCTATGAGTCGAGTGAGGGCCAGTCTCCAAAGGGGCATTTCTGTCCCTCTGAGTTTCCAGAGCCCCCTTCTGGCTGGGGCTACAGCAGCACTGAGAGGCCCAAGTCTCTGAGTGAGTTCAGCTCACTCTCACTATCAACAGCTCTCTTTCAACCCCAATAGGGTTCATGGTATCATAGCAACAATACCATGGGCTGTCTTTACTTTATTACATTGTTATTATAGTTGCATTAGGTACTGGTATCAGTAGTAAAACAAACACAACTTCTCTCTGTGCTCTCCATCTACAGAAGATGCCCTCCAACTGACAAGTGAGAGTCTGATGGAACCAGCCCCTCGTGCCCCTGTGCCCCACTCCATCTCTGCCCCCTATCCACCCCTGGAGGGCATCGCTGAGGAGGTGATGGCTGAGGAGCCCTGGCAGTGGGACCCACACTCTGCCCAGGGTTGGGAGGACCAGGCCACTGAGGAGGATTTCCAGCAGGCTCTGAGGGTAGAAGGCTACATCCTGGGTCTCATCCATCGCTACACGTTCTCACCCCGGCCCTGCATGCCTCGTACCAGCCTGGGGCCTGACCCCTCCATCTCCTCCTCATCCAGCATTAACAGGCAGAGCAGCCTGCAAAGGAAACCACCTCTTCACACACCTGAGCACTGCATCCCTGACCCACAGGACCTCTACCCTGACCGTGAGTGCCAGGCCTGGGGGTGTGACCCTCTAGACAGGGAGGCGTGGGGGGGAGAGGCCCCATCCATGGAGGAGGACTGTTATCTGTCTTTACCTTACCCTCACTCCAGACCTCACTCCCTGGCCGGGGGGCATCCACCCTCCCTGGACCCCCCTTGTGGAGCAATGGACCCTTGTTTAAGTAGTGAGTCTGATTCCCCCCAGCGCTATCCACTGTCCCACTCCCCAGCTTCACATAAACACCTTGTCAGAGCGCAGTACATTCCTGGGCAGGCATGCCACGCCCCTGTACTATCCTCACACTATCCTCCAGAATACTCCCCCTCACATTATCCTCCAGAGCCTTCCAAGCCCAGCCAAACCTTTGTGTCCCCAGACCAAAGCAGCTCAAAGGCCAGGGCCACGGGGAAGAAGAGTCATGAGGAGGGACAGAGCTTCAAGAAGCCTGACGACAGGACCTGCCGCTCCCAGTCTGAGAACAGTTTGATGGGGCAGAGGGCTTTCCCTAAGCACAGGTACAGCACTGCCGAGCGCCCCCAGCACCAGAGGTGCCGGGGTCCACACACAGGCCCCCAGCACAACAACACCGTTGGGGGGCAACGCTGGTGCTCCACCCTGGAGCTCAGCCAGGAGGAAGGGGAGACCCAGGGTGAGCAGGCCCACAGATGCCCACCTCGTAGGGTCCGCTACACCCAGGCCTGCTCTCATGCAAACCCAAACCACCACTCTCAGGTCCATGCCCAGCCTCGCCTCTCAGAGTACCCGGAGAGAGCACCTCTGTGTCGGGGAGAGGAGGGCCGTGTGCAGGCTGCCCCTGGGGAGTCAGAGTTCAGCATGAGTGAGGTGTACTCCCCTGCTTCCAGCTCCCTCTCTAGTGACTCCGATGAGGGGGGGCTGGTGTGGCCCCAGCAGCTGCCCCTTGTCTGGCCCCCTCCTCTTCCTCCTCTTCCTCCTCACCTCAGGCCTCCTCAAAGGACTCCACGCAGCCCAAGGCCTTTGTTAAAATCAAAGCCTCTCATGCCCTGAAGAAGAAGATTCTGCGATTCCGCGCCGGCTCTCTCAAAGTCATGACAACAGTCTGAAAATATGTCAGTCACTGATTGTTTCTACTGCCCATATCCTGCACAGTCTGATGGTTCAACCTACATCACCTACAGTTCACACCCTAATGTCTACCTCTGCTGGTCCGTGCAGCATTGTCATAAAAACAAGATCAGTATCATGATATCATCTAGCTAAACCACATTTCACCATCAGACTGTGCATTAACTCTGCATTAACCATTCATTTGTTTATGAAAGTCATCCACTGATGGTAACACTGCCATGTCACATATGGACACCTGAAAGTGAACCACTACTTCGCCTCTCTCAGCTGCACCACCACCACCTGGACCTGAAGCCCATCACTGTAGCACTGGCCCTGTTGGTGACTATAGTGAGGGGTCAACATACTCATTTCTGTAAATACCTACCTGTGGCCTTGTTTGTATGAATGTAGTTTGTAAATAAAGATGTTGTGGTCTTTTAGACCATGTGATTCATTTTACACTTTCTAGTATTCAACCTAGAATAGTGGACTCCAGAATGCCTGCTGGATATTTCTCACACATAAATACAGTTATTTTCACATTAGATCTTATTCAGAGCTGATCTGATTGATCAAAGATCAATGACAAAAATATCAGGATTGAGCTGCCTGTTAGACATAGCCTCTCCCTGGCAGCCTAAACTGCTTTCAGTGTGCTAGTTGTATAACAGAAAGTGTACATCACCCCCCTGTGGTGTATCAGTAAAACTGCTTTAAACTTTGCTCAGAACATCTGCTGCATATTTTCATGTACCAAGATATGAAAATATGTTCATTCTAAGATTTTGTACATCATTGAGAGCATGGTATACTAACCCTATCCCAGGCCTTAAGCTTTTTATTTCTCTTCGTTTGTTTATGTCTCATGCGAACCCCCTCATCTTTAGGCAAGCACAGGGCACAGAGCACAGAGCTTGTGAATGATAAACAATTTGGTCACACTTTATTTGGATAGTCCGGATTTTCCATCTGTAGATGCTCTACAGATGGTCATACTGTCAACAAACTGCCTGCTAAGCTTGCGGTTAGAATTAGGTTTAGAATAAGGGTTAGGATAAGGTTAGGGCTAGGGTTACGTTAAAGGTTAGGGTTAGTAGTTAGTTGAAATGTTACTGATAGTCTATAGAGCATCTACATATGGACTATCCAAATAAAGTGTTAACAACCATTTCAAAATGGCACCAGTGAACTGTATTTCTAGGGAATACAGGGGTGATTTATTGAGGAAGTGGCACTGTTGATTACCACATATGGTAAATGTCCAATTTAGGTATAATACCAGGAGTCGCTTGTCGGTTTAACCGCCCTGACACAGTTCCACCTCCGACACTCCAAAACAACCGCAATGGGGATGTCAGCTAAATCGGATCTGATTGAATAAAGCCTGTAATTGCACAAGTGTGATTGCTGGCAGAGACATATTGCAGAGAGGACAGGGCTTCCTGTTCTGTTGCACAACACTGTATTAAAGTTCCCGTATTAGAGTTTCTGAACCCCCTCATCTTTAGGCAAGCACAGAGCACAGAGATTGTGAATGTGGCACTCCAGTGAACTCTAGGAAATGCAGGGGTGATTTATTGAGAAAGTTGCACTGCTGATTACCACAGGTGATATCTGAAAGAGAGAGTTTATCACAGTTGTGCCAGAGGAAGACGACATGGGTGTGGGATGATGGGAGGAAAGCATTTTAAAGAGCAAATTTGTTTCATAAAACATTTGATTTCAACAGAAATACATGTACTTATTTTCTTAATTTAAATGTTTAACACAATTCATGTTCTGGTGTGCTCATTAACAGTTCTTGTTGTTATCTGAAAGCAAAAACATGACATATTTGTCAAAATGACATATCTATGAAAATGAAGTAAAATCTAAACATAGCTGATGTTATGGAGGGGTAAATGCGTTGGAGCTGTCAATTCGGTGAGCAGCTGCTCTTGATCCTTGTCACGAAGCCACACCTGTCCCCCTTGCGTTAGGATATATATAACGTTATTATGCTTATGTTGAAAATCCTTAAAATATTTAATGAGGATTTCTATCAGCCTAATCAAGGTGTAGATTGCATCTCACATTCCAGTGTTAAAACTTGTAAACAAGGCTGCATGGGATTTCTCTTAATGCGACTCCATGCAGCAAATTTGCAATGTCCACTTTAGTTATAATGCCAGGAGCCACTTGTGGATTTGACAGCTCTAATGCAGTTCCACCTCCGACACGCAAAAACACACATGCACACACACAGAACTTCACATATTCATCTCCTGGGTTCTTTCTGATGTGCTCTTGAACATGCTCTGTCTGGTTACCGACTCCTCTGTGGCAAAGTTGAACATATTGCGCAGGGAGCGATTGATACTCTGCTTAAAGCCTCGTCCCAGACACACATAGAGCAGAGGGTTGAGGCAGCTGTTACAGTAGGCCAGACAGAGGGCCAGAGTGTGGACCAGCTGTACGTTGGCGCTGTGCGATGAGTGCCGGGGGGTTGATAGAACCAGGAAGTCCAGTATGTGCAGTGGAAGCCAGCACAGGAAGAAGCTCAGCGACACGGCAACAATGACCCTCAAGGTGCGTCTTGTACGCGCCTCACTCCCCCTCCCAGGCCCCACCCTGACCCCCCCCTGGCCCTGCTGTACACAACCCAATGACAAGTCACAATGGTGATGAATGGCAGCACGAAACCCACCAGGAAGCGTACTGTAGTGTTAGCCCAGGCGCTGGCTACAGTGTACAATCCCAGGCACTCTGACTTACTGGTGCTTAACTGGACCTCCTTCACATAGACAAACTGGGGGATGCTGCCCAGCAGGGCCAGGAGCCACACCCCAACACATACCCAGCCAGCCTTGCGAGGCCTCCTCCAGTTCTGGCACCACACGGGCCGGCTGACCAGCAGAAAGCGGTCCAGGCTGATGAGTACCAGCAGCAGCACGCTACAGAACATAATCAGGTAGAGGAGACCCTTGAGCAGCTTGCAGGCCACGGGGCCAAAGGGCCAGTGCTGGTCCATGGTCAGGGGCACCATGAGGAGGGGCAGGGACAGGCAGCACAGCAGGTCAGCCAGGGCCAGGTTGAGGAACCACAGAGAGGTGACGGAGCGCGGCATGCGGAAGCCCGTCACCCACACCACCAGAGCGTTGCCCGGGACCCCCAGCAGGAAGACCAAGCCATAGAACACCAGGGCGGACAGGTGACGGGGCCCGAGCACAGGACCAAGGCCCCCAGGCTTGACGAATTCACAATCAGTGATGTTGTAGAGACTCAACTCCTCTTCAGTGAAAATCGAGCACATATCATCCATGATTGGAGGTGACTGTTGAGGGGAAAGGAAAAGACAGTCATTTGATAGCTACTATAATATAATTCTTGATAGAAGGGACAATCTCTACTTTTTTCACAAATACTTTACCTAATATTAACCACATTTGAAATATATATTTTCATAGGATGTATATAAACTCTGTCAGTCACCTTAAAAGGCATTTCATTTTTACATGTATTATCCAAAATGTGTTTAAAGGCATTGATAGTTTCATGATAACATTAGATTTTTCAAATATGTAATACAAATCTCCAAACTTATTTTTGTTTAATTTTGTTGACAAGCTACTAACAGAGTTGACAAAAACATTTAAAACAGACATATTTTTGCCTCTAAAAATAAAAGTTCTATAACATTATTTGTCACATATAGAAAATCCTTAATTTGTAAATCCCCAATAAAAACATCCAATCAGATCTTTCAGCACTCTGACGGAGGTAACGTTAGACGAGTTTATGTTTGAGTTGACAAATTTTTTTTAGAGTGGCCTGTTATTGTCCCCAACTCAAGGTTTACCTGTGTAATGATCATGCTGTTCAATCAGTTTATTGATATGCCACACCTGTCAGGTGGGTGGATTAAAAGGGATACATGCTCACTAACAGGGATGTAAACAAATTTGAGAGTCATACGCTTTTTGTGTGTATGTAAAATTTCTGGGATCTTTTATTTCAAATCATGAAACATGGGATCAACACTTTACATGTTGCGTTTATATTTTTGTTCAGTGTATAAGGGAGATGAAGTTGACAGATTATGGATGTGACCATGGTAATTTCAATATTATTTGTTTAATTCTATCAAAAGTAGAAAACTTTACAGGTGACCAAGGGCTCTATTCCATCTGTATCGTTGTAGCATAACAACATTTTAAGGTAATTTCTTTTGAAATCAAACGCAGTCTCCACTAAAGCGAGAACATTGTCTTTATATTTCAATCATGTTTTAATACTGAACTTCCGTGACACATACTGAATAGAGCCCCAAATCTTCAGACACGTTTTTTAGGAACCTGTCACGTCCTGACCTTAGTTTCTTTTGAATGTTTCTATTTTAGGTTGGTCTAGGCGTGAGTTGGGGTGGGCATTCTATGTTTTGTTCTTGTGTTTATATTTATTTGTGTTTAGCCTGGTATGGTTCCCAATCAGAGGCAGCTGTCAATCGTTGTCTCTGATTGAGAACCATACTTAGGTAGCCTGTTTTCCCACTCTTGTTTGTGGGTGGTTATTTTCCGTTTCAGTGTTTTTCACCATTCGGGACTGGTTCGGTTTTTCTTTATTCGCTTGTTCTTTTGTTTCCTGTGTTCAGTGTAATAAATATTACGAACACTTACCACGCTGCATATTGGTCCGATATTTCCTACTCCTCAGACGACGAAGAGATTCGTTACAGAACCACCCACCACAACCAGACCAAGCAGCGTGGTAACCAGAAGCAAGAAATTGCATAACATTCCTATTCAGTTCATATGAATTATTGCTCGTTTTTACAAGAGTTTGAAATTGGGATCCTTTGCTCTGGACAAGGGCATTTCTGGGCATAGAGCCCACATGGAAATGAACAATATTGAAAATATTTTGAAATTTCCAAAAGCAAACTACAAAAAACTCTGAAACTGGAAACACTTATCTCCCTCACTAACTTTAAGCACCAACTGTCAGAGCAGCTCACAGATTACTGCACCTGTACATAGCCCACCTATCATTTAGCCCAAACAACTACCTCTTTCCCTACTGTATTTTATTTATTTATTTATTTATTTTGCTCCTTTGCACCCCATTATTTTTATTTCTACTTTGCACATTCTTCCACTGCAAATCTACCATTCCAGTGTTTTACTTGCTATTTTGTATTTACTTTGCCACCATGACCTTTTTTTGCCTTTACCTCCCTTATCTCACCTCATTTGCTCACATCGTATATAGACTTGTTTATACTGTATTATTGACTCTATGTTTGTTTTACTCCATGTGTAACTCTGTGTCGTTGTATGTGTCAAACTGCTTTGATTTATCTTGGTCATTCATGCTGGCTTAGTTATGAAGTGACACAAATCCAGGCAGAATTTTACTAAACAATATGACTTTTAAAAGTCATCATTCAAGTGAACAATACCTCTAAAATGAAATAATTAGAATCAGATAACTAATCACCAAACACTAAAGTTAAGGTTACAGTATAGGTTGTCCTTTACCTTAGATTTCAGACGTATGGCTCAGACGGCCTCTTGTTGATGACTGTACACACCCTTTAAAACGAGGAACTGTTCTTCTTTTGCACAATTTCTGTCCACAAACCTTTGACAATTATGACCGAACCTCCTTATGGTCAGGAATTGTCAAAATGTCAAAACATTGCCAAATATAGACAGGCAGATACAGTGCCTTTGGAAAGTATTCAGACCCCTTGACCTTTATCCACATTTCTGTTAGCTTACAGCCTTATTCTAAAATTGATTTATTTTTTAATATGTATATATATATATATATATATATATATATACATATACAAAAGATATATATATACAAAAGATGTATATATCACATAAGTATTCAGACCCTTTACCCAGTACTTTGTTGAAGCACCTTGGACAGCAATTGCAGCCTCGAGTCATTTTGGGTATAATGCGACAAGCTTGGCACACTTGTATTTGGGGAGTTTCTCCCATTTTTCTCTGCAGATCCTCTCAATCTCTGTTAGGTTGGATGGGGAGCGTTGCTGCACAACTATTTTCAGGTCTCTTCGATCGGGTTCAAGTCCAGGCTCTGGCTGGGCCACTCAAGGACATTCAGAGACTTGTCCCGAAGCCACTCCTGTGTTTTCTTGGCTGTGTGCTTAGGGTCGTTGTCCTGTTGGAAAGTGAACCTTCATCCCAGTCTGAGGTCTGGAATGGGTTTTCATCCAGGATCTCTCTGAACTTTCTGCATCCATCTTTGCCTTGATCCTGACTAGTCTCACAGTCCCTGCTGCTGAAAAACACCCCCACAGAGTGATGCTGCCACTACTATGCTTCACCGTAGGGATGGTGCCAGGTTTCCTTCTGACGTGATGCTTGGCATTCAGGCCAGAGAGTTCAATCTTGGTTTCATCAGACCAGAGGATCTTGTTTCTCATGGTCTGAGAGACTTTAGGTGCCTTTTGGCAAACTGCAAGCGGGCTGTCATGTGCATTTTACTGATGAGTGGATTCCGTCTGACCACTCTACCATAAAGGCCTGATTGGTGGAGTGCTGCAGAGATGGTTGTCGTTCTGGAAGATTCTCCCATCTCTACAGCTCTGTCAGAGTGACCATCTGGTTCTTGGTCACCTCCCTGACCGAGACCCTTCTCACACGATTGCTCAGTTTGGGCGGGCAGCCAGCTCTAGGAAGAGTCTTGGTGGTTCCAAACTTCTTCCATTTAAGAATGATGGAGGCTACTGTGCTTTTGGGGACCTTCAATGCTGCATCAAGTTGTAGAAACATAGCAAAGGGTCTGAATACTTATGTAAATAAGGTATTTCTGTATTTTATTTTTAATACATTTGCAAAAAATTCTAATAACCCGTTTTCGCTTTGTCATTATGGTTTATTGTGTGTAGATTGTTGAAGATAATTTTTAAAAATCCATTTTAGTGTAACGTAATAAAATGTGGAAAGAAATCAAGGGGTCTGAATACTTTCCGAAGGCACCGTATATTGTGGCCTAGTACTTGTGCATAGCTTATCCAAAAGAAATGAAGGAATTTCCCCAGAGCCACATTACTAATGCTAGCACCTATTACTATCAATGTTATGTCACATCAAGCCTTATAAAATCATATTCCAACTACACTATTAAATCTGAATTTCACAATTTTATTGTTAAAGTCATTATGGTTATTACTGTACTGTTACATAAAATATGTTGACAACATTGTTTTATATTTACAATTTGCTGGGAAGCCAAAGCTATACACACATGTTGAGTATGATGACAGCACCTGTACTGCAAATTTGTTTAATATCTAGATGTATCTGCATATTAAACTGTCAACAGCAGATACAACAGCTGTGTTCCCTTTTGATATCAACAAGCACCTTCAGGGTTTGCATGTGTTTACTCATGTGCGTGCCCTAGCCTAGGAAGCCGACGAGCTTTAAGGGCGAGCTGCCCAAAAACAAAAGGTCAAATATGTGTACTGTCTTAATAAAGAAAAAAATCCACCACCATTTTCGGGCAGTTTAAAATGTTGCACACCGTATTCAACTAACACACATTTTCCAGTTTTCTTCCGTCTTTTTCCGTCACCTCGCCATTTAAGCTAGATAAGGAGGAAAGTGATGTCTTTTGCAGCCTGAATGGTGGATGCTTTATGTACGAGCCAGTCCATGGGGACCGGAGTGTATTTACTGGGAATGCACATCAATCCTAGACCATGTAGCGACCACTAGATCTAGCGACCACTATCGACTGACTAGGCCATGGGTGTCCATAAAACAGTGGTCTAGATTTTTGCCCTAACACTACACAGCTGATTCAAATAACCAACACATTATTAAGCTTTGAATATTTGAATCAGCTGTGTAGTGCTAGGGCAAAAATCTAGACGTTCACCCAGTGTGTCCCAGGTCTAAATCGGTCAGTGATAAGAGGGGAACAATGAAAAAAAGCAGTGGAGTACCCATATTCCACTGGGTACCCATACCCAGTGGAGTACACATATTCGCTAACCTGGCTGACAACTCTTTTGCCCAAAGTGGTGTGGAGTACCTGGCTTCAACCCCATAATTAAAACAATTAAATAAATACAGTACCAGTCAAAAGCTTGGACACACCTACTCATTCAAGGGTTTTTCTTTATTTTTACTATTTTCTGCATTGTAAAATAATAGTGAAGACATCAACTATGAAATAACACATATGGAATCATGTAGTGAACAAAAGTGTTAAACAAATCAATTTGACATTTGAGATTCTTCAAAGTAGCCACCCTTTACCTTGATGACAGCTTTGTACACTCTTGGCATTCTCTCAACTAGCTTCATGAGGTAGTCACCTGGAATGCATTTTAATAAACAGGTGTGCCTTGTTACAAGTGAATTTGTGGAATTTATTTCCGTTTGAGCCAATCAGTTGTGACAAGGTAGGGGTGGTATACAGAAGATAGCCCTGTTTGGTAAAATACCAAGTCCATATTATGGTAAGAACAGCTCAAATAGGCAAAGAGAAATGACAATGCATCATTACTTTAATACTTGAAGGTCAGTCAATCCAGAACATTTCAATCACTTTGAATGTTTCTTCAAGTGCAGTCGCAAAAACCATCAAGCGCTATGATGAAACTGACTATCATGAGGATTGCCACAGGAAATGAATACCCAAAGTTGCCTCTGCTGCAGAGGATAAGTTCATTAGAGTTACCATCCTCAGAAATTGCAGCCCAAATAAATGCTTTACAGAGTTCAAGTAACAGACACATCTCCACATCAACTGTTCAGAGGAGACTGTGTGAATCAGGCCTTCATGGTCAAATGCTGCAAGGTAGGACACAATAAGAAGAAGAGACTTGCTTGGGCCAAAACCACGAGCAGTGGACATTAGAACAGTGGAAATTTGTCCTTTCGTCTGATAAGTCCAAATTTGAGAATTTTGGTTCCTACCACCGTGTCTTTGTGAGACGCAGAGTAGGTGAACAGATGATCTCTGCATGTGTGGTTCCCACCGTGAAGCATGGAGGAGGAGATGTGATGGTGCGGGGGTGCTTTGCTGGTGACACTGTCTGTGATTTATTTAGATATTAAGGCACACTTAACCAGAATGGCTACCACAGCATTCTGCAGCAATACGCCATCCCATCTGATTTGCACTATCATTTGTTTTTCAACAGGACAATGACCCCAAACACACCTCCAGGCTTTGTAAGGGCTATTTGACCAAGAAGGAGACTGATGGGCTGCTGCATCAGATGATCTGTCCTCCACAATCACCCAACCTCAACCCAATTGAGATGGTTTGGGATGAGTTGGACCGCAGAGTGAAGAAAAAGCAGCCAACAAGTGCTCAGCATATGTGGGAACTCCTTCAAGACTGTTGGAAAAGCATTCTTTATGAAGCTGGTTGAGAGAATGTCAATAGTGTGCAAAGCTGTCATCATGGCAAAGGGTGGCTACTTTGAATAATCTAAAATATACCTTGCTTTGTTTAACACTTTTTTGGTTACTACATGATTCCATGTGTTATTTCATTGTTGTGATGTCTTCACTATTCTACAATGTAGAAAATAGTAAAAATAAAGAACACGCCTTGAATTAGTAGGTGTGTTAGTAGGTGTGTTAGTAGGTGTGTCCAAACAAAAATGTCCTTCTCTCCACAGATGAGTATCAGTGATTTTTTTAAATACCCTTGCTAGATATTGTTAGATATTCTCCTTCACACTACTCCTTCAGATAACACTTCTCCCTCAGAGCTGTCCTTGGTTTTATTTATGACATTTTGCATAGAACATTACACTACTGTCTAACTTAACTTATTTACATAACATAGAAGCTTATCCCCTTTCATTGTTGGACAATATTTGAACTGTAGTTCCATTCTGTCCAGGAATCTGTTTCATGTTGACTTGTGACCCATGGTCTGTGAGGGGTTTCCTCAGGAAGATAGCAGGGGTATAGGGGTGAGGTTGGTGGCTCAGTTCAGAGCAGGTGAACTGCTTGGTGGTAGAATGGGTGTTTCATCCCTGAACGCATCTGACTGGAGGTCTGTAAGACAGAAATAATAATACTTTACCAAAGACTTATAAAGAACGACTGATTACCTATTGATCTTTCATCTATCCAAGCAAAGAAGCATGGATGTATGAAAGTAAGAGATCCTGAAAAGAGAATGAGAACACGCATTTACAGAGATTGAGCGAGAGAGCGATTTAAGAGGGAGTGAAAGAGAGACAGACAGAAATACAGACAAAGAAATCCACACACAACGTACCAATGAGGGATGTGCTTTGCTCGTGGTTGAGAACAGACGTCTCTTCCTCCTCTCCCCAGTCTGCAATATTGGCCGGGGGGATACACTGCTCCAGGAACAGATCTTCATCCTCCTCAGAACAGAAGTCCATGTCCTCCGGGGGCCACCGTAACTCGCCACTCTCCACTTCGCTCACGTCCGTGGGTTCCACCACGATGGAGGGAAGCCGCTCCTTCTCAGAGGGACTAAACTGCTGCAGGTGATTGGGAGAGCCCTCTGGACTCAGATACACCTCCACTGGGTCTGGGAAGATCTGGAGGCAGAGGGAGGGTCCACAGGTGGGTGATTGAATGTTGGGTGACATGGATGGTGACATTAATTCACCGGTATAGATTCTTGTATTGTAAAAATGAGTTAAAAGACCCATCAGGATCTATTGTTCAACAGCATGCCATTTATTAAGGGTGTTTGGAACGAGAACCATGTCTGTGATGTTGAATATTGATGCAGAGGTGGATGGGTGGCTGGGCGGCTGGGCGGATATGTACCTGGAAAGATAACCTGTTCTCGTTATTCCTCTGCGGTGACATCTCGCCCATCGATGACTCCTGGGCACCAAGCACCTCCATCCTTCTGTGTGTAAAAGATAGTTCAGCTAACTGATAACACACACAGTATACAAAGCCACTGGGATGAACTACAGGAACACGGCACATGAAGACAGAAACACATTCACACTCAACATTGATGTATCACTTTACATGGCTGAGTAGACAGACGCATACTCATACTAATGTAGTGTCTCTGACCGATTAAATTATATGACAGGCTATTTTATCAAATCGATTACCTAACGTTTGATTGATTACTTGATTGAATTATACATTGCAACAATTAACTCGTTAATAACCTGGGGCACCAGGTTCCAAATAAACGCTTAAAGATCTGAAGATCTTGTATATCAATAGCAGTCAATTATTAATTGTCACCTTACTCAGTCTCATATGAATGTCGTAAAACTCTTGGTTATCTTCACGAATGCTAGCTAACAAGTTGAATCAGCAATACAAAAATTGGCATAATTATTTATTTACTAAACACCTAAATAATCACATAATTACATATACATAGGATGGATCATACATCGATTACTAATCATGTCATAAAAGAAAAAGTCCCTAGCGGACGAAACCGATATGACGGCTGGTTACACAAAGAAAGGGGGTTGGGTTTGAATGAAAGAGCGGGAAGACTGAGGGATAAAGGGGATTGGGTCTCTATCGGACCTTGAGAAGCTATGCTACCGTAAATACAGAATCGTATGCATTCTAATAACTGCTCATTCTGAAAAGGAAAAGACAAGATATATATTTTACACTGAGCTGCACTTCGATAGGTGAGTCGAAGATGGAAGACTGGTTTGCCCAGCAGAGATCACAATTGTCCTTTGCAGAATATTTCTGGTCGTAGTGTTGTAGAGCGGATACGTTGAAGTCTGTCGTTCTCAGGAGGTTGTCTGTCCTTTCCTTGGTTGGAGAGGGATGAAACCCCTCTCTTCTCTTCTCTTCTACATAATGAAATTTACATGAGACCAGAACACGTGAAGATGACGATCTGCTTACAGCTGCAGCTGATAAATCAACTTCTAGGATGTATAACTTCTTCTTTAGTGAATAAGAGTTCATACAATTTTGCCATAATCAGCTTGTGCTGAATTCTGGCTGGTCTAGTAGAAATTCATCCTTCCAGCATGCTGATCGTCATCTTCACCTGTTCTGGTCTCATGTAAATTTCATTACGTAAAAGAGAAGAGAAGAGAGAGGTTTCATCCCTCTCCAACCAATATCTGTTCACTTCAGCGTGGCCACTGAGTAAGCATAGTTTACTTGTGAAAACAATTATCTAATTTAGAAGGCTAAAATTACATTTAATCTTTTCACAAAAAGTGTCATATTTAAACATTTAAATTGCACAACAATTCCATGTAAATCTGATAACTAGGATGTGTAGACTTTTCCAAGATACAATTTATGTTGTCCTGTCATCGGTAAAAATGTCCCAGACAACAACTGATCTGACATTATATTCTTTCAGTACCAACGGATACTTTCAACTGGTTGGATTACAGGAATATTGTTCCATTCCCAACCTTTTGATGTTACTGTATTGCAAAGTCTCTCTCTGTGGTAACAATGGATTTTCAAAAGTACATTTTTGTAGAGTGGAGAGAGAAGCGGAAAGGTATTTATGGGGGTTATAAACCGATGGGGGGAAGAGAGGGAAAGGGGGTTTTATGACCGAAGTCATGAGACAACACTGTACACATACACAATTCTGCACGCACAAGTGTCTCAGAGAGGAATACATGACACTACACTGTACACATACACAATTCTGCATGCACAAGTGTCTCAGAGTGGAATAAATGACACTACACTGTACACATACACAATTCTGCATTCACAAGTGTCTCAGAGAGGAATACATTCTATTGACCTACAGAAAACCTTGGAACAGGTGGAACTGATTGAACCCTCGTTTGGCTATCCTGCACCAGAAAAACCCTAGATTTTTCCCTTATATGGAACCCTCCCTGTGTTTACCAGACACAACCTTGAAGGATCATCATGTTTTTACCTGGATGACTAATTGACTTTCTCACGATGCTCAGAAGCCTTGTCACTTCAACCAGCAGGCTCTGGACATCCTGCAGTCACACAGTTGTTGTTGACAGATGCTTGCTTGCCCTCTATCCCTCCCTCCCTCTTCCTGTTGCTCCCCTTATCCCTCTCATCGACCAACCCCTCCCGTACACACACCTTTCCCAGTGAGACCAACTTGGTGCGAGTACTATACACACACTGTCTCTGTCACTCTGGTCTTGTCAAACTGGCTCAAGCATATTGCCAGTTACAAACGGACAGCAGGAAACTACTCACCCCAATGACCTCTTTAAGTACATATTCACTAGTGTACCTCATGACAACCACATCTGGTTTTCTCAGCATAATTCTCTCTAGCCCCTCATGCCCATAAATGGAGGCCACATTACATGCCCCTTATCAATTTGAAACAGGCCCTTCTTTGGCCAGAGGGGTCAGTGCAATAGCTGATTGGCTGGGGCTGGTCTTTGGGGTACCAGAGTGAATCCCAGTTGTGGTGAACTTAGTCACCACTTTCACATGGCCCCTACACACACACACACACTTAGCACTGAGTGCTGAGCTTCAGATTAGATTGCTTATGGCTGCCAGGGCGGTTTGATCATATAAAAATAGAATATGTCCTCGTCCATCTTTTTTTCATTATGTCACGGACTGGCAGAATGTGGCCATCAGAATGCGTCCAAAGCTGAGCTTCCATGCTAAAAGCTCATATGACTTCCCTGTGATGCCAGCTTTCCTCTGATGGCCAAACAGACACATTCCCCGAGAGTCATTTGCCATACATGGGTCAGATCCAGGTGAAATGTAACCCCCCCCCCCCACACACACACACACACACACACACACACACACACACACACACACACACACACACACACACACACACACACACACACACACACACCCCCCATCTGGTTCGACTGTCCCTTCTTAACCTGGGGATCTATGGCCTTCAACTTCCATGTTAGATAACACTCTTAAGTCATGTGATTAGGGAGAAACTTATTTTCACATTCACTGTATGAGCCTGAGTTATATCCTCTTTAAATATGTTTATGTTTTCCATGAAAGCTGCCAGAGGATTGAGAGGGACTGAATATCTGTCTCCTAACCCTCACCGCTCCTCCCAGTGCCAGTCTAGTATTATGGCCTGCTGTCACTGTGGCCCTCACTCACTCCTGTTGACATGTCTTTCGTTCTAATGAGGCTGGGCTGTAAGAGACTCTTTCAAAGTGGCAGAACAACTGTATAAACCACTTTTACAGTCATGTCCAGTTTTCTGTGAAGTTGGTTTCAGCTTAACAGATACCATGTTCTTGACCCGATTCATTTTATGATATGTTATTGACATAGTATCTGTGCTATGTGCATGGCTAAGCTGTTTGTGTGTCGTCTGTGACGTAAAATTGTCAGCTGGCTTAGCCTAGATGTAATCTCCTCTCTGCCTCCTGAACAATCCTCTGCCAGCCTGTCAGTAACAAGCTAACACAGTTACTCACTTCACGGTAGCATGGGAGGATTGGGGGCAGGAAACAGGAACAAATCACCATGTGTAAACTGATGACAGACCACAGATAACACAAACATTTTCAGTTCCACTACTGATACACACACCCATTCACCAGTTTGACTCTCTACTTCCACAAAAGTCCACACTATCTATAAACTTTGCTACTGGTGCCTTCTTAGTATAATTTCTACACTCTACTATGAGGTCCTGACACAGGTCTCCATCTCCATAACAGTCATCATCAACTACAACTAAAGCATCACTGCATACCTGTGTGATCCACACACACAATCAGAGAGGAGTCTTACCCTTCTGTGGCCAGGCAGAAGTCCTCCCCATCCTGGCACACCTCCAGGTCTTCCAAGGTGGTCACTCCCATGGTGGGCATAGAGGGCAGAGGAGGTGGTGCAGACGGAGGGGTGCAGCTCCTACAGCACTCTCCCTCTGCCGGCCCCTCAGGAGAGCAGCTGGTCTCCAGGGCGACGCCTGGATGGGCTGTGATGGGGTCCACGTGGGAGGGGTTCTGACGGTGGAGACTCTGTGGTCAGTAAGGTCGCTCCCTCTGTGGGTCAACACGGGACTGACCTAAAAGACAAGAAACATGTGTCCACCAGTCCACAGCCTCCGGGCTTCTCTGTCTAACAGCTGCCCCTCTCTCCCTCACCCTCTCCCTCTCCCTCTCTCCCTCCACCTCTTTCTATCTCTCTCTCCACCTCTCCTTTTCCCTCTCCCTCTCTCTCGCTCTCTCTCTCCACGGGCAGGGCTTTGCAGTAGTGTGATTGTGGGATTATTGTCTCTTTTGATTACGCGGGCTGGGTGGGTGACGTCAGCCAGGTCTGCTTGTCCCTCCGCCAAGTGGGCACACAGTGCAGAAGTTCTGGGGAACATGAAACAGGCACACCATACAGCTCGGCGTTGACTGAGCACTGTTACATTAGCTCAGTGAGTGTAAGTGTGCGGCTGCTCACACGCAGTCTGCTGAAGAGACGTTTCACTCCTTCAGTCAAGAATAGGTAGGCTGTGCCCCCACCACATCTCTCTCTATCCCTCTCTCTCTCTCCCCCTCTCTCTCTACATATATATTTTTTTCTGTCTCTCTCTCCCAGTGTGTGCTGTCACTCTCGTCAGAGTGGATTTGGACAATTCAAGGGAATTAGCCCTGGGATCAAAGGCTCAGTGGTGTGGTGGAGATATATATAGCAGCAGGCAGCAGGAAAGCCATGTCCACTCAAACGCAACATCAGTCACAGCACTGTAATCCCCACAGTACACATCCTGTGGTTCAGGCAGAGAAAGGACCGACCACTGCCAGCCAACCTGTTTAATGGCCTCACTGATTGATTTTCCAATCACGCACCTGTGCAGAAGCCACTGATTGATATGTTAACGCATGATACTATTAACCTAGTTGCCTGATTGATTTATCTCAGTGAACTATAGGACATCATAGAATTGATTGGTTCGATTTCTTAACATTTGAAATTATGAAATATACTTATTAATTTCACTGAGGGAGAGGGGGTAATGTATAATGTTTACATTATGTCAGGATATGTTATTGTTAGCCATTAGGGATCCTATGGGAGGAGAAGAGACACAGTCTGGTACAAGTCACCATGACAGCCATGAGTTGGAGAGGAGTGAGGAATTTGGGAAGAAATCAGGTTAGATGAAGTGAGGAAGAACATATATCACTCATCTTCTGGATATCAACAGAGGTTTATTGGTTCAGATGTGTAAGGAGGGGCTCAGCATAGGAGAAAGGGTTAAATATCAGTGCTTGTGTGAATATGGTGTTGTGTCTTTGGCTATGCCGGATTAAGTGATATGACATGCTATTCTATAAAATAATTTCTCCGTAATTAATATCACCTGATTGAGCTAATCATGTAAATGTAAACTAGAGAATCGGACACCACAAAATAATATTTATAGAGCTGTTATCTTCCGAATAACCTCTTAAAGACCTAGTAATATTTTACATCAATAGCAGTAAATATTAATCCTCATCTTAATTCAGTCTCATCTGGAAGTTGTAAATTCTTAGTGATCTGCACAAATACTGGCTAACAAGTTGAATCAGCAATACAAAATTGGGTTTAATTATTTATTTACTAAATACCTAACTAATCACACAGAATTACACATACACATAATTCAATCATAACTTGATTACAAAACGTCCCTAGCTGGCGGAACAAATATGACAGCTGGTTACACAAAAGAAAAGGGGCAGGGTTTGAGTGAAAGAGCGGGAATGTCACGTTCTGACCTTTATTTCCTTTGTTTTGTCATTATTTAGTATGGTCAGGGCGTGAGTTGGGGTGGGCAGTCTATGTTTGTTTTTCTATGATTTGGGTATTTCTATGTTTCGGCCTAGTATGGTTCTCAATCAGAGGCAGGTGTCATTAGTTGTCTCTGATTGAGAATCATAATTAGGTAGCCTGGGTTTCACTGTGTGTTTGTGGGTGATTGTTCCTGTCTCTGTGTTTGCACCAGATAGGGCTGTTTAGGTTTTCTCACGTTTATTGTTTTGTTAGTCTATTCATGTACAGTTTTCTTAATTGAAGAACCATGAATAGAAACCACGCTGCATGTTGGTCCACCTCTCCTTCAAGTCAAGAAAACCGTTACAGAATCACCCACCACAACAGGACCAAGCGGCATGGTAACGGGCAGCAGCAGGAGCAGCGAAATAAAGACTTCTGGACTTGGGAAGAAATCCTCGACGGGAGAGGACCCTGGGCAAAGCCAGGGGAGTGTCGCCGCCCCAAGGTGCAGCAGGAGAAGCGGCAGCAGGAGCAGCGCGAGGAGGAATGGACATGGGAGGAAGAATTGGACGGAAAAGGACCCTGGGCACAGCCTGGAGAATATCGCCGCCCCAAAGAAGAGCTGGAGGCGGTGAAGGCAGAGAGGCGCTGGTATGAGGAGGCAGCACGGCGGCGTGGATGGAAGCCCGAGAGTCAGCCCCAAAAATTTATTGGGGGGTGGCACACAGGAAGTGTGGCGAAGCCAGGTAGGAGACCTGCGCCAACTTCCTGTGCTTACCGGGGGGCGAGAGAAACCGGGAAGGCACTGTGTTATGCTGTGGAGCGCACAGTATCTCCAGTGCGGGTGCATAGCCCGGTGCGGTACATACCAGCTCCGCGTATCGGGCCGGGCTAGAGTGAGCATTGAGTCAAGTGCCATGAAGCCGGCTCTACGCATCTGGTCTCCAGTGCGTCTCCTTGGGCCGGCTTACATGGCACCAGCCTTGCGCACGGTGTCCCCGGTTCGCCTGCATAGCCCAGTGCGGGCTATTCCACCTCGCCGCACTGGCAGGGCGACCGGGAGCATTCAACCGGGTAAGGTTGGGCAGACTTGGTGCTCAAGAGCTCCAGTGCGCCTGCACGGTCCGGTCTATCCAGTACAACCTCCACGCCCAGCCCTCCGGTGGCAGCTCCCCGCACCAGGCTTCCTGTGCGTGTCCTCGGCCCAGTACCGCCAGTGCCAGCACCATGCATCAGGCCTACAGTGCGCCCCGCCTGTCCAGCGCTGCCAGAGACTTCCTCCTCTCCAGCGCTGCCGGAGTCTCCCGCCTGTTCGGCGCTGCCAGAGCTCCCTCCCCTCAGTCAAGAGGCGCTAGAGCCCCTCATTCCAGAGGCGCCAGAGCTACTCAGTCCAGCGCTGCCAGAGCCTTCCTCTCCAGCGTTGCCGGAGCTTCCCGTTTGCCCAACGCCATCAGAATCGCCAGTCTGCCCAACGCCACCTGAGCTACCCATTTGCCCAGCGCCATCTGAGCTACCCGTCTTCCCAGCGCCGCCTGAGCCACCCGTCTGCCCAGCTCCGCCTGAGCCACCCGTCTGCCCAGCGCCGCCAGTGCCGCCAATCTGCCCAGCGCCGCCAGTGCCGCCAGTCTGCCCAGCGCCGCCAGTGCCGCCAGTCTGCAAGGAGCCGCCAGTGCCGCCAGTCTGCAAGGAGCCGCCAGTGCCACCAGTCTGCAAGGAGCCGCCAGTGCCGCCAGTCAGCCAGGGGCCGCCAGTGCCGCCAGTCAGCCAGGGGCCGCCAGTGCCGCCAGTCAGCCAGGGGCCGTAAACCGTTACAGGGAAGACTGAGGAACAAAGGGAAGAAGCTGTGCTATCGTAAATACAGTATCTTATGCATTCTAAATTACTGCCCATTTGGAAAAGGAAAATGCAATAAACATTTACTCTGAGCTGCGCTTCGGTAGGTTGGTGGTAGATGGAAGGCCGTGTTGCCCAACCGAGACCTTTGAAGAATGTCTCTGGTGGTCAATTGGATATGTTGTAGTAACGTCGTTGTGTGATAAACGGGATACTCTGTCTGTTCCTTCCTAACCCTCGTTTGCATCTGCTGTTGCTAACTCAACGGCTAGGAGGTATCACTTCTGTAGTGGATAAGAGTTCAAAGTTCATACCATTCACAACCAAAGCTCACGCTGATGTTGGCTTCATTCTGTAGTTATTATCTGAACCATTCTGACATAGGACCGTCATCCTCACGTCTTCGGAACAGAAAGTTATATTGTCATCAAGGGCTTATATAGGAAGGGAGAGGAAGGCGTGTTTGTAAAGTTTTATAGCCCATGTCCCTTCACAGGGCGGGCCACTGGTCACATTTTAGAAGCTAAAATCACATTTCATCCCATCACAAATAATTTCATATTCAAACATTTAAATTGAACAACAATTCCATGTGAATCCGATAACTCTGATGTGTAGACTTTCCACTGTAGAGTTTATGTCATCTGATCATTGAACTGACATCATATTCATTAAGTACCACAGCATATGTTCAATTGGTCGCATTACCAGAATATAGTTCATTTCCCCCCACCTTCTGATGTTCCCCGAATCTCTCTGTTAACCAAGGGTTTTGAAGTAGGGTAGAGAGAGGAAAAAGAGGGGAAGAGGTATTTATGACTGTCATAAACATACCCCCCAGGCCAACGTCATGACAATGTTTTTTTTCTTCTGTAGCTGAATGACTCAATGGGTGAATAATTTTGGTTTGAGCTTTACTAATTGTCCGTTAAATTTGATAAGGTTAATTTAGAACCTAACAGTATGTACGTCAATGGTTCTTTTTTTTGTTGTTGCAAAAGCAGCTGCCACACTTCCTGGGGTCCACACAAAATATGAACCATGACATATTACGTACAGAACATGAATAAACAAGAACAGCTCAGCTGTTTATGTCGATGTCACAAGAAGTACTGACAGTTTGGTATGACGCATATGAACTGGTTCCCAATTTCTCTGATGTAACCCCCCCGATGGTCACAATCAAAATCATGATATCAACCCTCAGACACAGATTGAGACATGACATGAGAGGTCAAGAGCCATGAGGTTATGTAGTCAGAATGGTATCTACAAAGATGGTTTTCTATACCATCTATGTGATATCTACACAGTCTCCACAGTGGAGAGGACCATGCCATGTCCTCATGTTGACCGGTTTATTAGGGTAAGAACACATTGTATCATTGTGTACCTCACCCCTTTACAGACACCTGCTATACTCTTTTTACAATCAGAGGACCAAGCAAATCGTTCTGTCCTCTGACATTTTTGTCAGTATCAATCTTGTGAAAATGTAGTTGAGTCCGAGTGTTGTCACCATGTTTGACTATCAGTGGACACATTTTGCCAACAGTACCCGTTGTACTGGTTCATTCATCCAGAAACATAGCTCACCAACTGCTCTTTTGTTTCCTGTCTGAATCATTTTTTTGTCCACTTCCCTTTTACTTACTTGGGGCAGAGTTCTACTACTTTAGGTTGAAATTTGACAATATATTTCTGATGAAAGTGTAATTAAAAAGTTTGGGGACTCCAAAATCTCCTTTTCATCCCTGTATCAAATGACGTAACACATTTTCTGAATGTCAACACTTCACTCACAAAAACTCTGCTGTTGTTATTAGAGTGTTGAAAGTGCTGAAAAGAATCTCAAGAATGTGCTTGAGAATGCTTGACAATACACCTTTTTTCAAAGGTGCAGTTCAACTCCTGTTTATTTTGCTTACACTCTGCATATACAGTGCATGTTGTGATGGCGTAAAGCTGTTTCTAACTGTACATTTTTCAAACACACCACATTCTCCTCTTATCTTAATTATCTAAATGGAATTTACGCAAATCATCTCCAAGCTTTATCGTTTTATTCTAGCTTTCATTCTGGTTACATCTTGCACACCTTAAAACTAGCCCCAACTCTACATGTCTGTCTGTAAGCAGCCAAGTTGTCAAACCAGTCAGAATATTTAGAACATCACCTCTGCAAGATGTTCACAGGTAAAACTAACTACTGTTGTATACATTAAAAATATATTTGATGTATTGAGATTTCTTTCCAAATGTACATTCATAATGCAGACATAATTCATATTTTACAACAGCTAGTTCATTAATGCATGGGAATTGTTGGATTCTGGGTCAACTTTGAACATTGTTATATGCATAAGCATAGTATATAACAAAAGTGGAAGAGACTGGTTTATATGTCAGCGGTTAATGGTTCTCTGTAGAAAGACAGATGGCTTTGGAATGTGTTGGGTGGATGGGAGGAGGTCACAGCATTGCTATAGGGGAACTCGAAAGGAATTCTGTGGATTAGGTGAAGGAGAGGTTGAGGTCAGGTCAGAACCCCTGAAGGGAGAAATTATGGTTTATTACCCTACTATCTTCTTCCTGTGGAACCGTAAGATGTAAGGATTGGAGAGAAGGAGGAGTGTCCAAAGTGGAGTATTTAACCCATCAATCCTGGTGGGAACATGTCTTTGTCTGGACACAGCTGTGTCGACACTTTGGGAAGAATTAAACTTGGTTAAGCTTCTCTAGTGCCTGTGAGAAATTTACTCTGTAATTAGAACAGAATGAAATGACATATGACTTTCTAACACAACAACAATTAATTTGCCTCTGCTCCATTTCAATACATTTATCTTTTCTATAGAAGGAAACTCATCCTCAGCAGTAGTTGCACATGGATTTTGAACATGGCTGTGGAGACAATAATGGAAACCTTAAGCCTGGTACTAACCTACACACAATAGTGACCTAAATACCTAACTACATTTCTTATGAAATACAGGTTAGTTGTGCAATTAATCTTTGTAATTGAATGTCATTTAACCTTTGTTCACCTAAGTAGTTGTTTTTTAAGAGGCCTATGATGTGAAATGTATAAGAAATATATATATATATACAATATATCCTAGATCTCTGTGTGTATGCAATAGTCCAATGCATTTGTATATGGCATATGATGAATGTCCCTGACAAATCTTTACAGTGAAAGGGAGCTAAACAACTATATTGTATTCTGGAACACAGAACCCAAACCCACCAATCCTGATCCAACCGAGGGTTGCAGCGGTGGCCCAGCGAGTCCTATACCAAGTAGGCCTTCTAACTCTGTTTTATGCTGTTATAAAGTTGACAAGATAAGTGCATAAGATATACAGTGCCTTGCGAAAGTATTCAGCCCCCTTGAACTTTGCGACCTTTTGCCACATTTCAGGCTTCAAACATAAAAATATAAAACTGTATTTTTTTTGTGAAGAGTCAACAAGTGGGACACAATCATTTCTTTTTTTTTTCTTTTTTTAACCTTTATTTAACCAGGCAAGTCAGTTAAGAACAGATTTTTATTTTCAATGACAGCCTGGGAACAGTGGGTTAACTGCCTGTTCAGGGGCAGAACAACAGATTTGTACCTTGTCAGCTCGGGGGTTTGAACTCACAACCTTCTGGTTGCTAGTCCAACGCTCTAACCACTAGGCTACACTGCCGACATTTATTGGATATTTCAAACTTTTTTAACGAATCAAAAACTGAAGAATTGGGCGTGCAAAATTATTCAGCCCCTTTACTTTCAGTGCAGCAAACTCTCTCCAGAAGTTCAGTGAGGATCTCTGAATGATCCAATGTTGACCTAAATGACTAATGATGATAAATACAATCCACCTGTGTGTAATCAAGTCTCCGTATAAATGCACCTGCACTGTGATAGTCTCAGAGGTCTGTTAAAAGCGCAGAGAGCATCATGAAGAACAAGGAACACACCAGGCAGGTCCGAGATACTGTTGTGAAGAAGTTTAAAGCTGGATTTGGATACAAAAAGATTTCCCAAGCTTTAAACATCCCAAGGAGCACTGTGCAAGCGATAATATTGAAATGGAAGGAGTACCAGACCACTGAAAATCTACCAAGACCTGGCCGTCCCTCAACTTTCAGCTCATACAAGGAGAAGACTGATCAGAGATGCAGCCAAGAGGCCCATGATCACTCTGGATGAACTGCAGAGATATACAGCTGAGGTGGGAGACTCTGTCCATAGGACAACAATCAGTTGTATATTGCACAAATGTGGCCTTTATGGAATAGTGGCAAGAAGAAAGCCATTTCTTAAAGATATCCATAAAAACTGTTGTTTAAAGTTTGCCACAAGCCACCTGGGAGACACACCAAACATGTGGAAGAAGGTGCTCTGGTCAGATGAAACCAAAATTGAACTTTTTGTCAACAATGCAAAACGTTATGTTTGGCGTAAAAGCAACACAGCTCATCACCCTGAACACATACCCCAAGCGACTTACAGCTGTAATCGCAGCAAAAGGTGGCGCTACAAAGTATTAACTTATGGGGGCTGAATAATTTTGCACGCCCAATTTTTCCGTTTTTGATTTGTTAAAAAAGTTTGAAATATCCAATAAATGTCGTTCCACTTCATGATTGTGTCCCACTTGTTGTTGATTCTTCACAAAAGAATACAGTTTTATATCTTTATGTTTGAAGTCTGAAATGTGGCAAAAGGTTGCAAAGTTCAAGGGGGCCGACTACTTTCGCAAGGCACTGTATATCTTATGGCATCTTTATTTTCCTGTATTTAATCATCATAATTGCTGTGAAAAGGAAGAATTCGTACATATCTTATTGGCAAATCTTTGAGTGTCACGCCCTGACCGTAGATTGCTTTGTATGTTTCTATTTTTAGTTTGATCAGGGTGTGATGTGGGTGGGTATTCTATGTTTGTATTTCTATGTGTTTGGCCTGGTATGGTTCCAAAATCAGAGGCAGCTGTCAATCGTTGTCTCCGATTGAGAACCATACTTAGGTAGCCTGTTTTCCCACTCACCTGCTCGCTAGTCTCTAGTGACTCCCCATCCCGCATGAGGGTGCGTAATCATCGACTGACACTAATTAGCATAACGCAACGGACATAAATATTCCTAGAAAATATTCCTATTCATGAAAATCACAAGTGAAATATTGAGACACAGCTTAGCCTTTTGTTAATCACCCTGTCATCTCAGATTTTCAAAATATGCTTTACAGCCAAAGCTAGACAAGCATATGTGTAAGTTTATCGATAGCCTTGCATAGCATTTTGTCCAGCTAGCAGCAGGTAACTTGGTCACAGAAATCAGAAAAGCAATCAAATTAAATCGTTTACCTTTGATGAGCTTCGGATGTTTTCACTCACGAGACTCCCAGTTAGATAGCCAATGTTCCTTTTTTCCAAAAATATTATTTTTGTAGGTGAAATAGCTCAGTTTGTTCTTCACGTTTGGCTGAGAAATCACCCGGAAATTGCAGTCACAAACTCAGAAAAAATATTCCAAATTAGCTCCATAATATCGACAGAAACATGGCAAATGTTTATAATCAATCCTCAAGGTGTTTTACAAATATCTATTCGATAATATATCCACCGGGATAATTGGTTTTTCAGTAGGACCGATTGGAATAATGGCTACCTCTGTATTTTACGCGAGAATCACTCTGGGACCCATCAGGTGACCAGTTGCGCAATGTAGCCGCTTACAGGTATTCTTCAACATAAATGCGTAAAACTACGTCACAATGCTGTAGACACCTTGGGGAATACGGAGAAAAAGTAATCTGGGTGATAGCCCATTCACTTTCTCAATAGGGACGCATTGGAACGCAGCGCTTTCAAAACATGAGGCACTTCCGGATTGGATTTTTCTCAGGCTTTCGCCTGCAATATCAGTTCTGTTATACTCACAGACAATATTTTTACAGTTTTGGAAACTTTAGAGTGTTTTCTATCCTAAGCTGTCAATTATATGCATATTCTAGCATCTTGTCCTGACAAAATATCCCGTTTACTACGGAAACGTTATTTTTCCAAAAATGAAAATACTGCCCCCTCGTCACAAAAGGCTACTAGCTGGCTTGTACCACTTCACACTGTATATGTCCACCTACGGGCGTGCCCAGTATAATATCTTAAAGAATGGCCAGTGGGTAGTCTCAGCATACCATACCAGCCTGCCAGACAATTGTTGCCAGATAGCCAGCATTGGTAGTGTGATTGAGCTCCCTAAAGGAGACCATGTTTGGGTTAATCTGTGGGGGCCTACAAAGCATGACATTTTTGCTACTGAAGATAATGACACTGTGTTTGTTGGGTTTCTTATGGGGTAGTCCTGGTCTGTATGTATGCAGTGCCCATTTACTTGTGTTCAACTCATCATATTTTATCAGTTAACATCAATAACGCATTTGTAATTGTCAGAGAATAAAAGGGATGGATCTCAATTTACATAATGGGGACCTGGAGGAAAAGGGGGGAGGATCATGTTTTTTACATTCCAGTCAGGGGGAGGGTTTTGAATTTCTTTACTCTAGTCTAGAGAAGGGTCATCTAATTTGTAATTGATGAAATGTCAATATTTCTCTGTTTTAGCATTTGTGGTTTATTAGGTTAAATATGTGTGTCCAATGCCACCCCTCATCTCTGATTCGCCGCTGGGCGCACAATATCAAGTGCGCCTATAGGCTATTTAGTGTGGTCTCAATCAAATGATTCAAATGATCCATAGTCTATTTCTAAGGAAATTAACTTCCTTCCTGAGTCTTTTGCACTGCTGGGATGGTGTGATAAATAATTGTTGATTTAGGCCTAGTCCAACAAATGCGATATCGTGCTTGCGGATTAGACTATATGTTCTGTTCAGCCTGAGAAGGACAGCATGAATATGAAAAGGAGGACCTGATGTTAACTTTGATAGCTTGCTACCACTATAATTGATTTGAAGAAAAACAATGTTTTTTGCCCAATATTTTTTTATCAGAGGTATTGACCTCACAGAAACACAGATTCAAGTAACTTGGTGCTGAAACTTAAAGCAGGCAGCCGCGGCACAATAAATCGAAACAATCATGGTGCTGAAAGTAGGCATATTAGAGTAGGAATAATTCATTTAAACTGTCTTCATTATAGTTTGACTTTACTAACAACAAGAGGGATTTATATTGGATCAATTTTCTTCCTATTTAAGAAATAAGAGGTAGGCCTACCTATTTGACAGATGAAATTAGGCTATAGGCTGCAATCCAAACTCCATGTACTCTTCAAATAGTCTGAGTGTCGGTGAAGGAAATGAAACGATTCCAGGTAGCCTAGCAGTTAAGAGCATTGGGCCAGTAACTGAAAGGGCGCTAGTTCAAATCACTGAGCCGACTATGTGAAAAACATGTCCATGTTTCCGTGAGTGGTATTGACATTCAGAATTGACTTTGTTTAGACATCCAGCCTGTATTCTAGTTTCATGACACAAGACAAATCTTCAAAGGCACAGTATTTATTTATAAGGAGTGGTACATGTGGGAACGCTTTACTTGCAGCAACATAACATGTTATGACACGGTCATAACCATATCATAATATGTCATAACAGCTGACACAACTTGTCATAACCTGTTATAATATGGTCATAACACTGTCATGACACATACAGTATATTTAGACCTGTTGGGAAATATATTGCACATTTTATGGCTGGTTATGACACCTAGCTACATAAGAGTGCAAAAACCCACAAAAACGACCACCGTAGTTATTTTATGGCTGGTTATGACATACATAGGAGTGTCAAAACCCACAACTTACCACACAAGGCTAAACATTCCATTACACCATAGCCTAAGGGAGTCTCCCATTCTTCTCTGCAGATCCTCTCAAGCTCTGTCAGGTTGGATGGGGAGCGTTGCTGCACAGCTATTTTCAGGTCTCTCCAGAGATGTTCGATCGTGTTCAAGTCCGGGCTCTGGCTGAGCCACTCAAGGACATTCAGAGACTTGTCCAGAAGCCACTGCATTGTTTTGGCTGTGTGCTTAGGGTCGTTGTCCTGTTGGAAGGTGAACCTTCGCCCCAGTCTGAGGTCCTGAGCGCTCTGGAGCAGATTTTCATCAAGGATCTCTCTGTACTTTGCTCCATTCATCTTTGCCTTGATCCTGACTAGTCTCTCAGTCCCTGCCGATGGAAAAACCTCCCCACAGCATGTTGCTGCCACCACAATGCTTCACCGTAGGGATGGTGCCAGGTTTCCACCAGACGTTACACTTGGCATTCAGGCCAAAGCGTTCAATCTTGGTAACATCAGACCAGAGAATCTTGTTTCTCATGGTCTGAGTCTTTAGCTCATTTTTGGCCAACTCCAAGTGGGCTGTCATGTGCCTTTTTACTGAGGAGTGGCTTCCGTCTGGCCACTCTATCATAAAAGCCTGATTGGTGGAGTGCTGCAGAGATGGTTGTCCTTCTGGAAGGTTCTCCTATCTCCACAGATGAATTCTAGAGCTCTGTCACAGTGACCACCTGGTTCTTGGTCACCGACCTGACCAAAGCCATTCTCCCCCGATTGCTCTGTTTGGCCGGGTGGCCAGCTCTAGGAAGAGTCTTGGTGGTTCCAAACTTCATCCATTTAAGAATGATGTGGAGGCCACTGTGTTCTTGTGGACCTTCAATGCTGTAGAAATTCTTTGGTACCCTTCCCCAGATCTGTGCCTCAACACAATCCTGTCTCGGAGCTCTACGGACAATTCATTTGACCTTATGTCTTGGTTTTTACTCTGACATGCACTGTCAATTGTGGGACCTTATATAGACAAGTGTGTGCCTTTCTAAATCATATTCAATCAATTGAATATACCACAGGTGGACTCCAATCAAGGTATAGAAACATCTCAAGGATGATCAATGGAAACAAGATACACATGACCTCAATTTCGAGTCTCATAGCAAAGGGTCTGAATACTTATGTAAATAAGGTAGTTCTGTTTATTTATTTGTAATATATTTGCAAACATTTTAAAAAAATCTGTTTTCGCTTGGTCATTACTGGGGTATTGTCTGTAGACAAAAAAAAAAAATCAATTTTAGGATTCGGCTGTAACGTAACAAAATGTGGAGAAAGTCAAGGGGCCTGAATACTTTCTGAAGTCACTGTATATATTTATTTTTTATTTACCACATTAAATTATCATTGTAATTGTGCAAACATTTATGTCAGACATGTACCTACCCCAATGCTCTGTTGCTGATGACTGTGATGAATAGAGGAACTGATTTCAGGAGCAGGACAAGACACCCTCTTTTTGACTGATGACTGATGACAGTAAAATGACTGGCTTATTTGCTTATGATGGTCATAATGCTTCTTGACCGTGTCATAGTGTTTTTTCTTAGTCCAAGTAAAATGACACAGGATGGTCATAATTCTTCATGAGTGTCATAAAGTGTATTTTCTACAAGTTATTGAAAATATGATGAAAAAAACATGACTGTAAAAAATTAATTACAAAAACTACTAAAGATTTAAGAAACAAACTTTCAAACTAAAGGAAAAATCATTTGAATAAATGTAGGTTTTGACATAACCAGCCATAAAATAACGCAATATATGTCACAACCGGTGTAAATATATGGGTCATGACAGTGCTATGACCACATTATGACAGGTTATGACAAGTTATGTCAGCTGTTATGACATTATGACATGTTTATAACCGTTTTTATAGGATTCTTCCCACTATATGATTGATATGTCAAGCAATAAAATCTAAAGTTATCAATAAAAAGTTTGTAAAAACACTACTTGTCCTCGTGAAAATTACAGCTGTAATGTCATCAATCAAATCAAACTTTTTTTACATAGAAGATTACTTACAACAAATGCATTTCAAGGTGTTCAAAGTTATGCATTGAAAGGCATGTGGCACCTTCCTCTTGGCAGGTAGGTGACCAGAGGATTCTCTCTGCCACATGCGAATGCTTCTGTGGAGCTCATAAGTGTAGCCATGCAGCCTATTTTGGCAGTTCACAATATCGGCCGTACGGATGTGGGAATGCAAGTGGAGGAAGCCAGTCGAAGACTACAACCCTCTGTCCCAAGGTCCCACACTGGAGGATCTTCAGTGGCTAAGGAAGCGTCTCCTGGGCAGGTTCAGTGGAATGGCATGTCTCCTTGAACCTGAGCAAGTAAAACCACTTATGTAATTAATTTCATTATCCTTTTGGCCAAATGTCATATTCACAAATGTAATCTCAGTGCTAGAGTTGTCACTACAGACTCTGGTTTGATTCCAGTCTGTATCACAACCGGCCGTGATTTGCAGCGCAAAATTGGCCCAGCGTCGTTAGGGTTTGGTCGGGGTAAGCTATCATTATAAATAAGAATTTATTTATAAGTCCCTCATGTACTTATTGATTTGTTGTTAATACAAATAAAATGTAAAAAAGAACCCCCCAAGAATATATACTTCGATAATTTTTTTCTAAAATATTAAATTAATAAAACATCAAAACGGGAGATTGATTAGCGTCAACACTAGCTGTTATCTATCCACACTTCCAGTTTGCCTTTAAAATAAAAGCGTGCGGTAAAACGCTATGTGTATGATACAAAATCTATATTTTTTGCAGCTTTGCATAGTGCATAATGTTAAAATTATGTTCATATAACTACATTATTACTATATATTGTTCAAGGATGCAATTTGAAATGAATGTTTAAAAAAAGTCTTATTGTATTTTTGTTGGATTGCACAAAAAATTGCACTGTACAGCAAAAACGATCGATGTGTGTCCATAAAACCAGAGTCCAGTCTAGTTACTAGAGACTCATGAGTGCAAATCAGAGAACAAAAGCTAGTTCATAGAAAGTGTTGCTGGACTTTTACTGTGGTCAAACAGCTTAAAATGGAGTGCCTGGACACGAAATGGTACCAATATAGCACTGTACAGGAAAAACTATTATTTATGTGTAGTGGGTTGGGGAGTACTCAGTAGGGTCTGTAGAATGTATATATGGTGTCATTTCATGGGGCTCTGGATAATACGGAGTGTTGCTGACCTTTTACTCCACCCATTACATAAGCCAATGTCACGTTCTGACCTTTATTTCCTTTGTTTTGTCTTTATTTAGTATGGTCAGGGCGTGAGTTGGGGTGGGCAGTCTATGTTTGTTTTTCTATGATTTGGGTATTTCTATGTTTCGGCCTAGTATGGTTCTCAATCAGAGGCAGGTGTCATTAGTTGTCTCTGATTGAGAATCATACTTAGGTAGCCTGGGTTTCACTGTGTGTTTGTGGGTGATTGTTCCTGTCTCTGTGTCTGCACCAGATAGGACTGTTTGGGGTTTTTCACATTTCTTGTTTTTGTAGTCAGTTGTTCATGTGTACCTTTACGTATTAAAAAGAACCATGGACACTTACCACGCCGCATGTTGGTCCTCTGATCCTTTTCGCCTCTCCTCTTCGGAAGAAGAGGAGGAAATCCCTTACAGCCAAAGTACAAATCACTTTATATGCATTACATATTGGCTTATAGAGAAAAAATATGATTTGTTCCGATGTAAAAGTGGGTTGGAGAGTACTCAATAGGGTCTGTCGAACCTATTTGTTGTCATTTCACGGGGCTCTGAATAATACTGAGTGTTGCTGGCCTTTTACTCGGCTCATTACATTGGCCTCAATGTAAATCCCTGTATTTGGAATACATATTGGTTTATAGGGTGGAGTAATTATTCAGAGCATCATGAAATGACACCATATATACTTTACCTATTGAGTATATATACAAACCCTATTGAGTATTGCCTACATTACTTTTACTGCAATATCTTTTGCCCTTTATGCCAATATGTATTCCATATACAATAATGTGCACTGTGGCCAATGGAATGGGTGGACACTCCGTATTATTCAGAGCCCCGTGATATGACACCATATATACATTCTATAGACAGAGCCTACTGAGTATTCTCTACAATACGTTTACTGCAGCACCCAGAATAGTTTTTGCTCTATAAGCCATTATGTATTCCATATGCAGTGATTCACATTGGGGGAATTTATTTGACCGCAATTTAATGCAAATGCCACTTAAATATGAACAAATATGAATAATTGTTAATGTTTAGAAAATTATTTTTCATATATCATTAACAAATACAGGTTATTGACACTTTTCTACTAATAAGTGGGGAACTTTTATTTAGAACGTTTCTGAAATCCCGTGAACCGTAAAAACCATTTATGTGATGCTGATGCTAGATAGCTAGCTTGATAGCCTGAAACTGAGTTATGATATTATTTAGTAGATTATATTTGTAAACAAATTCAAATGGCTATAGAGGATTTGTTGGGATCCGATTTTGTCAAGAACAGTAAGAAGCTCTAAAGTTAGAAGATGCATAACTAAGTTAGTAGTAGCTAGATAACATTATCCTGCTAGCTAAAGACTAGCTAGTAGCGATTATATTTTGTTGCAGTCTTCTTCTCTGACAGGACCAGGATAGTCTACCTAGTTATAATATTATAACAAAATTGTTCCATTCTGTTACAACAACAACATGTTGTATCCCAAAGAAGACAAGGAGAATCGCATCCTGCTCTATGCAGTAAGTGTGATGACTGATGTTCATTCATACCCCCTCCAAATGGATTAGCTAGCTAGTTTCATGCACTACCTTATTGGTTTGGAAGTGTTTGGGCATTAAATTGTTTAAACAAGTAAATGCATGAATGTAGTAGACATTTTTGACTGTTGTGTGTATCTCGACAGTGCAGGAACTGTGACTATCAACCAGATGCAGACAACAGCTGCATCTATGTCAATAAGACATAGATGCATAGATCCCCCGCTTCTCCTTCACCCAAATCCAGACAGCTGATGTCCTGAAGGAGCTGCAGAATTTGGATCCCTACAAATCAGCTGGGCTAGACAATCTGGACACTCTCACTCTCACTCTCATCCTAAAATTATCCACCGCCATTGTCGCAACCCCTATTACTAGTCTGTTCAACCTCTCTTTCGTATCGTCTGAGATTCCAAAAGATTGGAAAGCGGCTGCGGTCATCCCCCTCTTCAAAGGGGGAGGCACTCTAGACCCAAACTGTTACAGACCTATATCCATCCTGCCCTGCCTTTCTAAAGTATTTGAAAGCCAAGTGAACAAACAGATCATCGACCACCTCGAATCCCACCGTACCTTCTCCGCTATGCAATCCGGTTTCCGAGCTGGTCACGGGTGCACCTCAGACACGCTCAAGGTCCTAAACGATATCATAACTACCATTAATAAAAAACAGTACTGTGCAGCCGTCTTCATCGACCTGACCTTTCGACTGTCAATCACCGTATTCTTATCGGCAGACTCAACAGCCTTGGTTTCTCTAATGACTGCCTCGCCTGGTTCACTAACTACTTCTCAGATAGAGTTCAGTGTGTCAAATCAGAGGGCCTGTTGTCCGGACCTCTGGCAGTCTCTATGGGGGTGCCACAGGGTTCAATTCTCGGGCCGACTCTTTTCTCTGTATATATCAATGATGTCGGAGTGTTCCTCTACGCAGACGACACCATTCTGTATACTTCTGGCCCTTCTTTGGACACTGTTAACAACACTCCAGGCAAGCTTCAATGCCATACAACTCTCCTTCCATAGCCTCCAACTGCTCTTAAATACAAGTAAAACTAAATGCATGCTCTTCAACCGATCGCTGCCTGCACCTGCCCGCCTGTCCAACATCACTACTCTGGACGGCTCTGACTTAGAATACATGGACAACTACAAATACCTAGGTGTCTGATTAGACTGTAAACTCTCCTTCCAGACCCACATCAAACATCTCCAATCCAAAGTTAAATCTAGAATTGGCTTCCTATTTCGCAACAAAGCATCCTTCACTCATGCTGCCAAACATACCCTTGTAAAACTGACCATCCTACCAATCCTCGACTTCGGCGATGTCATTTACAAAATAGCCTCCAATACCCTACTCAACAAATTGGATGCAGTCTATCACAGTGCAATCCATTTTGTCACCAAAGCCCCATATACTACCCACCATTGCGACCTGTACGCTGTCGTTGGCTGGCCCTCGCTTCATACTCGTTGCCAAACCCACTGGCTCCATGTCATCTACAAGACCCTGCTAGTTAAAGTCCCCTTTATCTCAGCTCGCTGGTCACCATAGCATCACCCACCTGTAGCACGCGCTCCAGCAGGTATATCTCTCTGGTCACCCCCAAAACCAATTCTTTCTTTGGCCGCCTCTCCTTCCAGTTCTCTGCTGCCAATGACTGGAACGAACTACAAAAATCTCTGAAACTGGAAACACTTATCTCCCTCACTAGCTTTAAGCACCAACTGTCAGAGCAGCTCACAGATTACTGCACTTGTACATAGCCCACCTATCATTTAGCCCAAACAACTACCTCTTTCCCTACTGTATTTATTTTGCTCCTTTGCACCCTATTATTTTTATTTCTACTTTGCACGTTCTTCCACTGCAAATCTACCATTCCAGTGTTTTACTTGCTATATTGTATTTACTTTGCCACCTTGGCCTTTTTTTGCCTTTACCTCCCTTATCTCACCTCATTTGCTCACATCGTATATAGACTTGTTTATACTGTATTTATTGACTGTATGTTTGCTTCACTCCATGTGTAACTCTGTGTCGTTGTATGTGTCGAACTGCTTTGATTTATCTTGGCCAGGTCGCAATTGTAAATGAGAACTTGTTCTCAACTTGCCTACCTGGTTAATTAAATAAAGGTGAAATAAAAAATACCTCATCTCCATATTTTTGGTTTTTTCTCTGCTCTTTTGCACACCAGTATTTACATCAGTATTTATACTTGCACATCCTCATCTACACATCTATCACTCCAGTGTTAACTGCTAAATTGTCATTACTTCGCCACTACGACCTATTTATTGCCGAACCTCCTTACTTCATTTGCACACACTGTATACAGATTTTCTATTGTGTTATTGACTATACATGTGTAAGTCTGTGTTGTTATTATTGTCGCACTGCTTTGCTTTATCTTGGCCAGGTCGCAGTTGTAAATGAGAACTTGTTCTCAACTGGCCTACCTGGTTAAATAAAGGTGAAATAAAAATCTATTTAAAAAAGATCAACCACTAGGTTGAGTAGGTGATCCCCATTTCCCACCACTTATGCTCAGACACTCAAATAAACCTCTGTCATGGCCAATTAGGCCATCTGTCTTTTCTCTGTCTCATCTCTCTTTCTCATTTCTGTATCATCTCTCCCCCTGAGTCTGACTCGCTAATAGGCCTACTAGCTAGTGGAGGTGCCGATGGTGATGCTGAACTGGCGGGATTAGCATCGCCATCAGGAACAGTTTGCCCCTCACTCCTCTCGTCCTGCACTGACAGTTCTCTGGCTCGTTCTGGGTTCGATTCACCTTCTTTCTCTATTTTTTTGGACTTGAAAAATGTCAAACTTGTTTGCCTTTGATTATTTAAAAAATGTTTGGCTTTCCCACGATTTAAATTCAGTAGGGAGACGACTAGGCTACGTGGCGTTATTACTTAGAGACATATTCACGACACTACTCTTCGTTACTTATGCCACTGGCCCTACCCCATAACCTATATGTACAAATAAGAGGATAGGAGGATAACATAGAAGGCTCACCGCTCTTTTACATGATGGTCTTTCTGGGGTACGGGATAAATAACGAGGAGGCTCGATTTAATGCTGATCGCTTTCATTAGAATGACTACAGTGCGAACAGTGAAATAATGTATAAATCATGTCGCGAGAGGTACCGGATATGGACAAATAGGTGCCGGAACAAATACAGTCAAATCTGAGAGGTGAAGGGTCCTGCTTAAATTAAGCACTGCTCATCTCTCCCTCACACTCTCTGTCTAGTATCTGTATCTTCTCCCTGTCTCATATCTATATCCTCTCTGTCTCACATCTGTCTCATATCTGCAGGGCTGCCAACAAGCACTCATGTTGCGTACCAACTACGCAATTCTCTGTCCATGTATGCAGGTACGAGATCCGAGTTCAAAGTACGAAGAAATTAATAGGGCCTGTTTTTTTTTGTTTAAAAAAAAAACATTTAATAAAAAATAAATCCACTGAGTAAATCTAACATCCCGATTCTCGAGCTGCAACACACAAACATGTACTGAGTTTGCGTCAAAGGACATGAAAATTAATACATCATCATTCGACGTAGCTACCTCGTGTCTGCCCCTCCTGTTTGTTGTGATGCTGAGTTTGCCGACTGTCAGCTGTACGTTAACACGTGACAAATCCATTTTCGAGTCCGTGTGTTGTGGAAAGGTAAACAGTAATTGTTTTAAGCTAACGTTAGCGAACATAATATGGACATTCAGTGGGCTCTAAAGTGCCAGCAGTTCAATAGATTTGCTAGTGAAATAAATTAAATGCTAATAGGAAAAATAACTGGTCGCATTTGTGCGAGTGTGATATACATTTAATTTTGCGTCCCATGAGTTGCATTTTTCACGTAACATTACGAGGATCACGCAACCTGATAGACTGGAACTGTACTCATGATCCACGTCGCAAAAATCATTACAAAGGTATAATAATAAATATAAGCATCTTGGCATTAAATGGAGTCGGGAGTTTAGAAGACTGTGCGATGAAGAATTAAAGAGTGTCCGGTATTAGCTATAGAGGCAATGTTTCTAAAATGCCTTTGCACTAGATTTGAGATTTTATCAATTTCGAAAATCTGAAATTACGTAGGCGCTTCAAAGAAATACAAAAGGCAATTTTACATAGTCTGAAACACCTGACTCTTCTAGCGAACAGCGTTCAGATTCCCTTCGTCTGTGTCGATGCTATAATATGATTTTGTTTTTATGCTTTCAAAATGAGTTTGCTTTTAGTGTTGTTTAGGAACCGTGTCGAAAAAGCCAATACTTGTGAGCTGGCTCTAGTGATTGGCCCTGTTTGAGAGGTGACAAGCGTTCCTCTACCCACTGTTTCCTATCATAGCTTTTTTGTTTTTATTATGGATAACATGTTTATTTGATACTGATGCCCTGCATCAAACATTTGTTCTTTTATCAGAGTATGTTTTTTTTTTTTATCGCGGATAAGACGTTGTACATGTTGTACTTTAAAAAGCTAGGGGGCAGAATTTTCACTTTTGGGTAAATAGCGTGCCCAATTTCAACTTCCTGCTACTCATGCCAAGAATATAAAATATGTATATTATTCATAGATTTGAATAGAAAACACTCTGAAGTTTCTAAAACTATTTGAATCATGTATGGGAGTATAACAGAACTTATGTAGCAGGCAAAACCCCGAGGACTAACTGTTCAGAATTATTATGTTTTTTGTTCCCATCTCTCTTCCCTGTATTACCCCATACCCCTGTCTGGGCATTATGCCCTGAATATATTCTACCATGCCCAGAAATCTGCTCCTTTCATTCTCTGTCCCCAACGCTCTAGGCGACCAGTTTTGATAGCCTTTAGCCGCACCCTCATACTACTCCTCCTCTGTTCCGCGGGTGATGTGGAGGTAAACCCAGGCCCTGCATGTCCCCAGGCACCCTCATTTGTTGACTTCTGTGATCGAAAAAGCCTTGGTTTCATGCATGTCAACATCAGAAGCCTCCTCCCTAAGTTTGTTTTACTCACTGCTTTAGCACACTCTGCTAACCCTGATGTCCTTGCCGTGTCTGAATCCTGGCTCAGGAAGGCCACCAAAAATTCTGAGATTTCCATACCCAACTATAACATCTTCCGTCAAGATAGAACTGCCAAAGGGGGAGGAGTTGCAGTCTACTGCAGAGATAGCCTGCAAAGTAATGTCATACTTTCCAGGTCCATACCCAAACAGTTCGAACTACTAATCCTGAAAATTACTCTCTCCAGAAATAAGTCTCTCACTGTTGCTGCCTGCTACCGACCCCCCTCAGCACCCAGCTGTGCCCTGGACACCATTTGTGATTTGATTGCCCCCCATCTAGCTTCAGAGTTTGTTCTGTTAGGTGACCTAAACTGGGATATGCTTAACACCCCGGCAGTCCTACAATCTAAGCTAGATGCCCTCAATCTCACACAAATCATCAAGGAACCCACCAGGTACAACCCTAAATCTGTAAACAAGGGCACCCTCATAGACGTCATCCTGACCAACTGGCATTCCAAATACACCTCCGCTGTCTTCAACCAGGATCTCAGCGATCACTGCCTCATTGCCTGTATCCGCTACGGAGCCGCAGTCAAACGACCACCCATCATCACTGTCAAACGCTCCCTAAAACACTTCTGTGAGCAGGCCTTTCTAATCGACCAGGCCCGGGTATCCTGGAAGGACATTGACCTCATCCCGTCAGTTGAGGATGCCTGGTCATTCTTTAAAAGTAACTTCCTCACCATTTTAGATAAGCATGCTCCGTTCATAAAATGCAGAACTAAGAACAGATATAGCCCTTGGTTCACTCCAGACCTGACTGCCCTCGACCAGCACAAAAACATCCTGTGGCGGACTGCAATAGCATCGAACAGTCCCCGCAATATGCAACTGTTCATGGAAGTCAGGAACCAATACATGCAGTCAGTCAGGAAAGCTAAGGCCAGCTTCTTCAGGCAGAAGTTTGCATCCTGTAGCTCCAACTCCAAAAAGTTCTGGGACACTGTGAAGTCCATGGAGAACAAGAGCACCTCCTCCCAGCTGCCCACTGCACTGAGGCTAGGTAACACGGTCACCACCGATAAATCCATGATTATCGAAAACTTCAACAAGCATTTCTCAACGGCTGGCCATGCCTTCCGCCTGGCTACTCCAACCTCAGACAACAGCTCCGCCCCCCCGCAGCTACTCGCCCAAGCCTCTCCAGGTTCTCCTTTACCCACATTCAGATAGCAGATGTTCTGAAAGAGCTGCAAAACCTGGACCCGTACAAATCATCTGGGCTTGACAATCTGGACCCTCTATTTCTGAAACTATCCGCCGCCATTGTCGCAACCCCTATTACCAGCCTGTTCAACCTCTCTTTCATATCGTCTGAGATCCCCAAGGACTGGAAAGCTGCCGCAGTCATCCCCATCTTCAAAGGGGGAGACACCCTGGACCCAAACTGTTACAGACCTATATCCATCCTGCCCTGCCTATCTAAGGTCTTCGAAAGCCAAGTCAACAAACAGGTCACTGACCATCTCGAATCCCACCGTACCTTCTCCGCTGTGCAATCTGGTTTCCGAGCCGGTCACGGGTGCATCTCAGCCACGCTCAAGGTACTAAACGATATCATAACCGCCATCGATAAAAGACAGTACTGTGCAGCCGTCTTCATCGTCCTTGCCAAGGCTTTCGACTCGGTCAATCACCATATTCTTATCGGCAGACTCAGTAGCCTCGGTTTTTCGGATGACTGCCTTGCCTGGTTCACCAATTACTTTGCAGACAAGAGTTCAGTGTGTCAAATCGGAGGGCATGCTGTCCGGTCCTCTGGAAGTCTCTATGGGGGTGCCACAGGGTTCAATCCTCGGGCCGACTCTTTTTTCTGTATATATCAATGATGTTGCTCTTGCTGCGGGCGCTTCCCTGATCCACCTCTACGCAGACGACACCATTCTATATACTTCCGGCCCGTCCTTGGACACTGTGCTATCTAACCTCCAAACGAGCTTCGATGCCATACAACACTCCTTCCGTGGCCTCCAACTGCTCTTAAACGCTAGTAAAACCAAATGCGTGCTTTTCAACCGTTCGATGCCTGCACTCGCACGCCTGACCAGCATCACCACCCTGGATGGTTCCAACCTTGAATATGTGGACATCTATAAGTACCTAGGTGTCTGGCTAGACTGTAAACTCTCCTTCCAGACTCATATCAAACATCTCCAATCGAAAATCAAATCAAGAGTCGGCTTTCTATTCCGCAACAAAGCCTCCTTCACTCACGCCGCCAAACTTACCCTAGTAAAACTGACTATCCTACCGATCCTCGACTTCGGCGATGTCATCTACAAAATTGCTTCCAACTCTCTACTCAGCAAACTGGATGCAGTTTATCACAGTGCCATCCGTTTTGTCACTAAAGCACCTTATACTACCCACCACTGCGACTTGTACGCTCTAGTCGACTGGCCCTCGCTACATATTCGTCGCCAGACCCACTGGCTCCAGGTCATCTACAAGTCCATGCTAGGTAAAGCTCCGCCTTATCTCAGTTCACTGGTCACAATGGCAACACCCATCCGTAGCACGCGTTCGAGCAGGTGAATCTCACTGATCATCCCTAAAGCCAACACCTCATTTGACCGCCTTTCGTTCCAGTTCTCTGCTGCTTGTGACTGGAACGAATTGCAAAAATCGCTGAAGTTGGAGACTTTTATCTCCCTCACCAACTTCAAACATCTGCTATCTGAGCAGCTAACCGATCGCTGCAGCTGTACATAGTCTATCGGCAAATAGCCCACCCATTTTTACCTACCTCATCCCCATACTGTTTTTATTTATTTACTTTTCTGCTCTTTTGCACACCAATATCTCTACCTGTACATGACCATCTGATCATTTATCACTCCAGTGTTAATCTGCAAAATTCGCCTACCTCATGCCTTTTGCACACAATGTATATAGACTCCCCCTTTTTTTCCCTCCTACTGTGTTATTGACTTGTTAATTGTTTACTCCATGTGTAACTATGTGTTGTCTGCTTACATTGCTATGCTTTATCTTGGCCAGGTCGCAGTTGCAAATGAGAACTTGTTCTCAACTAGCCTACCTGGTTAAATAAAGGTGAAATAAAAATTTAAAAAATTAAAATTATCTTTGCCATTAGAAATTTAATAGAAATATACTTTCAGTTCCTACATCTTCCACACGATGTCGCCAGTGTTTGGAATATGGCTGAGGTTATTTCTTTGTCTTAACAGGAAGCAGGCCAACTCGGAACGGGGGACCCTTTTGTGAGTTGGTTTCTTTTCGTTCATGTATTGAATACAGATTGCCCCGTCTACAATTTGATCGATTATTAACGTTTAAGAATACCTAACGTTGTATAACAAAAGTAGTTTGAAATATTTTGGCAAAGTTTATAGGCAACTTTTGAAATATTTTGTAGTGACGTTGCGTTTTTCTTAAGCTGTTTTTTTATGGATCAAACGGGCTTTATAAATGTACATTTTCGATATATATGGACGGAATTAATCATACAAAAGGACCAATTGTGATGTTTATGGGACATATTAGAGTGCCAACAAAAGAATCTCGTCAAAGGTAATGCATATTTTATATTTTATTTCAGCGTTTTGTGTAGAGCCTGCTACGCTAGCTCTTTTGTTTACTACTGGTGAAGATGGGTGCATGCTATCAGATAATAGCTTCTTATGTTTTCGCCGAAAATCATTTTTAAAATCTGACATGTTGGCTGGATTCACAACGATTGTAGCTTTAATTGAGTATCTTACATGTGTGATTTAATGAAAGTTTGAATTTTATATCATTTTATTTGAATCTGGCGCTCTGCATTTCCCCTGGCAATTGGCCAGTTGAGACGCTAGCGTCTCCCTATCCTCAAGAGGTTTTTAACAAATAACTTGTTATTATTTGTTTAATAAAATGTTTTTAAAAACTCCAAGAATAAAGGCCCTTTGTGCGTTCTTTCTAATTAGATATTGATTGTGACTTTCACCATATGTGTAAATGGAACGCTGTCAATAAAGAAATTTTGCGATCACAAACAGCACACGCACGAGCGCTGAGGGTACTCTTAAAACTTGGACAGGGTTGGCAGGTCTGTCTCTTCTCTATATCTCTTCTCTCCTTAGTGAGCTGAGCAGATCATTGCAGATGTGTTCCAGGATCCAACACTTGGACCCCTGCCCAAAGTGACGGTGGCCAACACAAACACACTCAAACAAACCCTCGTTCTCTATCTCCCTCCTCTAGCTCTCTGAAACCAGGCAATTTCTCCACACTATTTATATTCACAAACTATCATTTCAAAATAATGTCAGCTGACAAGGTAGAAATCTGTCATTCTGCCCCTGAGCAAGGCAGTTAACCCACTGTTCCCCGGGCGCTGAAGACGTGGATGTCGATTATGGCAGCCCCCGCACCTCTGATTCAGAGGGGTTGGGTTATATGTGGAAGATACATTTCATGTGAATGCATTCAGTTGTACAATTGACTAGGTATCTCCCAGATAAATCTAAAATATTGATCTCTTCCCTCTCTTTTCAAATGCGGCCACAAGGTGGCAGTGTGGCCACAAGGAGGTCTGATGTATGCATCCACAATCTTTGCTGTTGCCTAACAGTCCACCATGTCTCACTGGGGTTCACTGTTGCTGAAAACAGAAAGACTGGTGGTTGTGTGGGCCTAAAATACTCTGCCAAATCAGAAACTTTTACAGGAATACTAACTTTGTGTGTTAGATCTTCATCATCTTGTTGGAGTGTACGTACAGGAACTGCTAAGATTTGTATGGACAATTTAAATGCCATTTCTTACCATGTTGTGGAGGAACACCTGTTGGGACATAATTGTGTTAATGTATTAGCTCTAGTACTTTTTACATGTATTTGAAATTAAAAAAGACAAACTTTTGTTATGAAATGCTACTGTTTTCTTTCAAAAACTTGATTGAAAGACTTCTCTAAGACTGCATGCCACTGTTGTGTATTTGAAATGTTTCCTGAATGTCCATTGTTACGCAATCATGTGACCTGATCTCTGTTGCAATACTTGCATCCAAAAAAAGAGCTAAAATATAGAAGGTAAAAAAGGTATTATCTTTTATAGATGGGCATATGAAATGTTACTCTTTAGTGGTGTAGCTTCGACTTCCCTTTTTGTATCTAGGCATATCTGTTTGGCCACTGCAGTGTATTTTTCAATGCGTTTTAGACCCACTGAGTGTTTTAGTGTCATTGGGGAAAGCATGAATAATATGATTGGCATGCACATGAAAGGAAAGTACGCAGAACATGTAATAACTCGCTGGAGAAACACAGTCCACATGCCCTTGAACAATATGTTGTTAACAAGTCACTTATTCTGAGGAACGTCAAGGAAACTGCCTCTTTTCAATGACCTCTAGTGACGAAATGAAAAGTAATTCTGGATAGTATAATACATGGACGCAAGAGTCACTGGTAAGGAAGTACCTATATGAGTTCCGTCGAAAGGTAATGATTTCTGATGATACTTTGTTATGAATGGGTAAACTAAAGTGAATTGTTAGGTCTACAGTTTGGATATGGTACAGATTTATTGTGGTTAGTTACCCATGTGTATGTATTTCAGTAGAGGTGGTTACTCGGGGACAGTGGGGAGCAGCAGCCCCTCAATGCCGGGAGACCCTCAAGTATCCTGCTCAAAGAGTTGTCGTACACCACACGGCACTGCATTGCGGGGGCATCCAATAATGTATGGACCAGCTCATCCACATAGAGAGAATGCATATGCAGGATAGGAACTTTGATGACATTGGATACAAGTGAGTGACCTCTCCTTTCCAGGTATTTTCCATCATTCATTGTGTTAGGATAATACTATATGCATAATAACTGTTTTCTGGCATTTGCAGCTTTCTTATTGGAGAGATTGCACAGTGTATGAGGGCCGTGGCTGTGGTGTTGTGGGCACACATACCAAGGGCAACAACCACAACTCTTTGGCCATTGCCTTCATGGGCAACTTCAACAGTAAAAAACACAATATTGTCTCGGTCCTTACAGTGTGTAAGGCCTTGGTACCAATGGGTTATGCTTCTCTGTTTCAGATGAGAGCCCCAGTCCAGCAGCCCTGTCATCTGTTAAACAACTCCTGCAGTGTGGGGTTTCCCAGGGACATTTTCACCCTGTATTTATCCTACTTGGGCACAGAGACTTGAGGGATACCGAATGTCCTAGGGAGAGACTATATGCTGCACTAAAACATCTCAAATTTCCCTGAACATAACATCATCCACAGACTCAATTGCTACTGGTTCGAAAGACAGAGTTGGCTGGTGGAAGAGATTACCCAGAACATCGTAGCCATGGCCGATACTAGCAGGGTTACCTAAACTCGGTCCTGGAAATTGATGTGGCAATTGATGTGCAAACAGATTCTGAAATGATCTGTTGTAAGTTGCCACCCATTCACAGTGTAATTGTAGAGGTCAAATATTAAAGTTGTAAAATGCATCTGTTTAGTAGAAATATTAAGACTAAACGTTATTATTTATTTTGGTATTCACATAAAATTGTCCACATACCATTATATTCCTTTTTCTATGAGTGTGCTGCTATAAAGTTTTCTAGGAAATAAGAACTGAGAAAGGTGTAAGAGTAACTCACATGAATAGAGTAAATACACACAAAAAAATATGCTGCTGAAAAAATGCTAACTATTGACAGAAAACTGGCTTTTGGGATTTAATTGAAATGGCTTCGTAAATCACACAAAAAAATAAATAAAACATAATTTGTCAAAGGGAGAAAAGCTTGTAGGCCTACCTGTAAATGTTTCAACATTGTAAGCGATGTTTAAAGGCACAACATTCCAAACAAGTGTACGCTTGTATTGCATGGTGTAGGATCAAGGGGGAGAAAAGAGAGGAAAATATGAAACATAAATGCAGCTTCATGCTGTACGCCTTGACGTTACAACAATTCTTACTTGTCAACTGTTGTGCAGGAAGCCGCATGCCCTGCAGGCAGACGTCTGGGCGTCACAAGCTGCCCCGCACCTATTGTCTCTTTTAAATTCTCTGTTTACTTACCTTAAGAGTTTACCTCCTCCTGAATTACTTACACACCTTCACCTAATTCGTCTTTGATTGGCTGTTTGCCAGGTTATTGTGTAAACAGATGGAAAGGAGTAGAGAGAGGCAGTACCAAAGGGCGAGACGCAGGTGAGAGGTTTGAGTGTCGCGCTCCTCGGAAGTGTTATAATTGAACCTGTGAGTTCATCGATCAGTCAGTGAAGTTGGCAGCGCACAAGGGGCGCATTTTGTCTTTCGCACCCTAACACGTTGTGCGTCTTATTTCGTGGATTTAGACATTCCTTCTCTTCAGACTGCCAGACACCGTGGGAACTGGGTGATGTTGAATATGGAGGATTTGAAAGCCCCTGTCAGATTTTTCAACAAGTCTTCATTCAGCATCAGCAGCCTGCTGTTTCGACGAGAGGGAGTGATGAGTGACGACGGCGCCGCACTGGATGGGATCCTTTCCCGATGCTCTAAGCCCCTTTCCAGAAAACACATTTCTTCGGGGCTATCTGCTAGGCCTAAAGAAGTTAGTCCTCAAGATGGAAAATATGATTTACATAGAGACAAAAACTGTGATAATAAAGAATACGCCGTCCAAGAGGACAAACGAGTCTCCAGAAATTTCAAAAGGGAAGACGGAGAAGATACGGAGAGAGTTGGAGAGGTGAAGACATGTGGAGGAGTAGAGGGAAAAGCCAAACCGGAGAAACCTCCTTTCAGCTATAACGCTCTGATAATGATGGCTATTAGCCAGAGCCCGGAGCGAAGGCTAACCCTCAACGGCATTTATGAGTTCATCATAGGTCATTTCCCTTACTATCAAGAAAATAGACAAGGATGGCAGAATTCCATCCGACATAACCTGAGTCTGAACAAGTGCTTTGTCAAAATACCTCGCCATTATGATGACCCAGGCAAAGGCAACTACTGGATGCTTGACCCTTCAAGTGAGAACATGTTCATAGCTGGCACAACTGGTAAACTCCGGTGCCGTTCCACGGCAGGCACCCGGGCAAAGCTGGCAATTAAACGGGATTCCCGTTTGATCACCACTGCCGCCGGGCTTGCGTTCACTGGGTCATTTTATTGGCCGGTGCCATCGTTTCTAAACCTTCAACATCCTGCGCACTCATACCCGGGCACAGGGTCATATGTAGGGCCCCATCAGTCCAACTATGCCACCTCGATCCTTTCTCAACGGTCACACCACACCACCGTGAGTGCCATAAATGCTAGGGCAGACCGACTCTTCCAAACAAACCAAGAGTCGTCTTATGTTGGCATGGGTGGAGATGCGCAGTACTGTCGCCATCACCAAATGAGCGCAGCCACAACATTCGCCTCTTCATCGTTGCCATGCACTTTGTCTCTCCCTAACCCTTGTTCCTTTAACCTGCTCTCCGGACAAGCGAGTTATTTTTACTCGCATCACCAGGTACCCCACCCGGTGACGTTCAAAGCATGGTGCCAGGAGGACTACCCCTCATCCAAGGCATCTCCTGCCGGACACATTTACTCCGGAAAGAATGGACCATCGGATTGCTTGGGGAGTTTATGCATGGGGTTCCCTAATTATTTTCTTCCAAGCAGCCACACGAGCACCCTCAACACAAATCTTTCTTGGGATGCAGGGAAATGACCATATTTAATTATCTATTTAAATTAAAAACGTATGTTTCTCTTTAAGTATTGTATCTTTCTCTTGTCTACCAATACTGCGAAATTGATTTAAATAATTGATGTGAGTTTACTATTATCCAAATAGTCCTATCTGTCTTTGGAAAGAAAACATTTATTTCATCATCCGTTTTTAAATAATCGCCAATCACGCGTGAATGTGCAATTTCCATCTTAACGTATTACTAAAAACACCACTCACTATTTCAATTTTTTTCAGTGCAATAACCTAGAATAATGTTGTATTATTTCACGAATAATGGGCAATATTTGTGGTGCGTTCAGATAATTAAAAGTGTATTTTCCTTTGATAGCATTTCGTTAGTAGCCTTTTAAAATGCCAAATATAATACCAACTATACGTCACAAGATGAGAGATGCTGTAAGATAGTTTCACAATGGTGAATGATGTAAAAAATACAACTATTTGGCATCTGTTAAGCTAATTAACAGGGTCGAGATTGTTATTGCGAGATGTTGCATCACGGTTTTTGCTACTTTTACGCACAGGCTCATCACTCGCTGACATTTGTATTCGTTTTTTTGTTTTTGGTGTCGTAACTCCGTTTTGCGATTTTTAGGCCTAAATCTTAGGGATGTTGGCTATATGGAACATCATTTAAAATCTATATAAAATAATGAAAATAACTTGTACAACAGTGTCCCATGAGTGCTCTCCAGATATCTGTAGAACACTGGCGAGATTGTCCAATGATAGCCTTGTTTCCATTAATATAAATTGAGAAATTGATGTGCTTGAACAATTCACTGTTAACTTAAAACAAACTTAAAATAACAATCGTCTTCTTAAATGTCCTCTATCAATCGTATTGCTTGAGGAAGGATGTGCCTAATTAATTTAAAACGAAATCTTTGGTCACGTCTGGAAAGGTATTGGAATAAAGTATTTACTCTGATGCAACTAAAATAATGTATAAATTAGAAACAAAAGTCAATAATTGTTTTGATACTCCAGGATTAAAAATAAAACATTGGCTACGAATTTTCTCTCCTGCACGAGTGGAGTTCGTCAAAATCAAAACTATAGGGATTGTCTCCATTTGTGTCTCAATATGAACACAATGCTGTGTTGAGCATTTCCTACGTTTTAGAATACAACTCAACTAAATACAGTGGCAAGAAAAACCCTGTGGAATGACCTGGACTTCCAAAAAATGGATCTGATCTTCATCTAAGTCACAACAACAGACAAACACAGTCTGCTTAAACTAATAACACACAAGCAATTATACTTTTCATGTCTTTATGGAACACCCCATGTAAACATTCACTGTGCAGAGTGGAACAAGTATGTGAACCCTTGGATTTAATAACTGGTTGACCCTCCTTTGTCAGCAATAACCTCAAGGAAACGTTTCATGTAGTTGCAGATCAGACCTGCACAATGGTCAGGAAGAATTTTGGACCATTGCTCTTTACAAAACTATTTAAGTTCAGCAATATTTTTGGGATGTCTGGTGTGAACCACTCTCGAGGTCATGCAACAGCATCTCTGTCCGGTTGAGGTCAGGACTCTGACTGGGCCACTCCAGAAGGCATATTTTCTTCTGTTGAAGCCATTCTGTTGATTTACTCCTGTGTTTTGGGTCGTTGTCATGTTGCATCACCCAAACTTCTGTTGAGCTTCAATTGGCGGACAGATAGCCTTACATTCTCCAGTAAGATATCTTGATAAACATGGGAATTCATTTTTCCTTCTATGCTGTCCAGGTCCTGAGTCAGCAAAGCAGCTCCAAACCATGATACTCCCTTCACCATACTTTACAGTTGGGATGAGGTTTTGATGTTGGTGTGATGTGCCTTTTTTTCTCCACACATAGTGTTGTGTGTTCCTTCCAAACAAGCTCTGTGCTCTTGCAGTCATCTTTGCAGGACAAACTCCTAGGGAGAGTAGCAACAGTGCTGAACATTCTCCATGTATAGACAATTTGTCTTACCTTGGACTGATGAACATCAAGGCTTTTAGAGATACTTTTGTAACCCTTTCCAGCTTTATGCAAGTCAACATTTCTTAATTTTGGGTTTTCTGAGATCTCTTTTGTTCGAGGCATGGTTCACATCATGCAATGTTTCTTGTGAATAGCAAACTCAACATTTTTGAGTGGTTTTTAAAGTGCAGGGCAGCTCTATCCAACATCTCTAATCTCGTCTCATTGACTGGATTCCACATTAGCTGACTCCTGACTCCAATTAGGTTTTGGAGAAGTCATCAGCCTAGGGAATTCACATACTTTATCCGACCTACACTGAATGTTTAAATTATGTATTCAATATAGATAAGAAAGATACAATAATTTGTGTGTTATTAGTTTAAGTTATTAGTTTAAGCAGACTTTGTTTGTCTGTTTGTTGTTGAGATTTAGATGAAGATCAGATCTAATTTTATGACCAATTTATGTAGAAATCCAGATAATTCCAAAGAGTTTGCATACTTTTTCTTGCCACTTTATGCTTTGAGAAATGCTTCATCCCAGAGGTGGTGACTATGTTCTGCATGATTTGTACTATATCTACACAAGCTATTTTTGTTATCTTTTTCCCTTTAAAGCGTGCAAATGTTTGTGTACAGGGAACTCCATGCATGTCATACATATACTGTAGGCTATATGTGTAATAATGTGATCTGTTTTATAATGTGTGTGCAATAAAAACAAAAATAGTGATATAAAAGTGATGAGTTGTATGACATATGCATTCAAAACATAAGAGTTGGTTCTGTGATACTTGAGGTTCGGGAAGTGAGTATCAAGGAATAAACACACACACATTTCCCCAGCCCATTCAACACGTTTCTGTGTCAGACTCACGGTCATATTTCGACAGAAACTTCAATAGCACCTGTTGAAGAAACCCACTATTACCACCACAAATAGCCATGCTGCTGTATCTGTAAGTATTAAAGTTCTAAAGCAGCCATTTTTATCTCAATATCAAGCTTTTCTGGGTAACAATTAAGTACCTGAATTTATATTTTTTTTTATTAAAATGGTTAAAAAACAATAGCTTCTTAGCAAAGAGAAATTCCTCAAGCAATAATTTTGCAAGGACTGTCCGGGAGTGGAGAGGGGAAAACTGAAAACTAGCTGTTTTTGGCAGAGAGGATTGGAACTCTCTTTCCTATTGGTCAATTAACTAATTTACTGCATGGTGATGTCACCAGGCAGACCAAAACCCAATGCTGTTTCAGTGTAAGAGCTGTTTGAAAAGACTGCCTGATATTTCAGCCTGTTTTGCTAGGATGATCTTCATTTTCATAATTTCAAAGCATTAGTCCATCCTCATATTGTGGAAATAAACACTACATGAACAAAAGTATGTGGACACCTGCTCGTCAAACATCTCATTCCAAAATCATGGGCATGGAGTTGGTCCCACCTTTGTTGCTATAACAGCCTCCACTCTGTTGGGAAGGCTTCCACTAGATGTTGGAACATTGCTGGGGGGGACTTGCCTCCATTCAGCCATTCAGCCCCAGTCAGCGTTCCAGGGTTGAGGTCAGGGCTCTGTGCAGGCCAGTCAAGTTCTTCCACACCAATCTCAACAAACCGTTTCTGTATGGACCTCGCTTTGTCCACGGGGGCATTGACATGCTAAAACAGGAAAGGGCCTTCCCAAAACTGTTGCCACAAACCTGGAAGCACATGCTAAAACAGGAAAGGGCCTTCCCCAAACTGTTGCCACAAACCTGGAAGCACAAAATCGCAGAGAATGTCATTGTATGATGCAGCGTTAACATTTCCCTTCACTGGAGCCAAGGAGCCTGAACCATGAAAAACAGCCCCAGACAATTATTTCTCCTCCACCAAATATTACAGTTGGTACTATGCATTGGGTCAGGTAGCATTCTCCTGGCATCTACCAAACCCAGATTCATCCGTAGGACTGCCAGATGGTGAAGAGTGATTCATCACTCCAGAGAACCCCTTTCCACTGCTCCAGAGTCCAATGGAAGTAAGTTTTACACCACTCCAGATGACGCTTGGCATTGCGCATGGTGATCTTATGCTTGTGTGCAGCTGGTTGGCAATGAAAACAAATTTCATGAAGCTCCCGACGAACAGTTCTTGTGCTGACGTTGCTTCCAGAGGCAGTTTGCAACTCGGTAGTGAGTGTTTGAACGGAGGACAGATGTTACGCGCTTCAGCACTCGTCGGTCCCATTCTGTAAGCTTGTGTGGCATGCCACTTTGCGACTGAGCTTTTTTTTGCCCCTAGATGTTTCCACTTCCCAATAAGAGCACTTACAGTTGACCGGGGCAGCTCTAGCAGGGCAGAAATTTGATGAACTGGCTTGTTGGAAAGGTGGTATCCTATGACGGTGCCACGTTGAAAGTCACTGAGCTCTTCAGTAAGGCCATTCTACTGTTAAAGTTGGTCTATTGAGATTGCATGGCTGTGTGCTTGATTTTATACACCTGTCAGCAACAGGTGTGGCTGAAATAACCGAATCCACACATGTTTAGGGTTATCCACATACTTTTTTATATATTGTTTATACAAACATTGTAAACTCATGTTTTTGACTGCACTGGGCCTTTAAGACCATCAAAAGTTCAAAACTGAAACTACATAGGTGTGATAATGGGCAGAGCCGGCCTTGACTGTGATGTATAGAGAGCAAGATAGATAGATAAACATCACAGTCTGGCTGATCTCATTGATCTACTTCTACTGTTTTGCCTGCACGTGACATCACCACCTGATGAATTTTCCTTCGCCTTTCTTGGGGCTCATCTGAGATACAAGTTAACAAAAATAGACGTGTGAGGACAAAGATGAAGACAGATTTCTGGAAGTTTTTATTTTGTTATTTCACCTTTATTTAACCAGGTAGGCTAGTTGAGAACAAGTTCTCATTTGCCACTTTGCCAAGATAAAGCAAAGCAGTTCGACACATACAACAACACAGAGTTACACATGGAATAAACAAACATACAATCAATAATATAGTAGAAAAATCTATATACACCATGTGCAAATGAGGTAGGATAGGAGAGGTAAGGCAATAAATAGGCCATGGTGGCAAATGATTTTACAATATAGCAATTAAACACGAAGTGTGCCTCTATCAAACAAAATAGACTTCATTGGGACTGTAGCCACCTTTCCTAGACGGCTGCGGTTAGACCAGGATACTGCTCTTAGGGTGGATCATGTAACCTTAACCAACACTGTTGGCAAACTTAACATCTAGATACAAAGATTATCATAACATTTTCATTACTCACATGAGTAAATGTGGTATAGAGATAGAGAGGGAGAGAGTGAATCAACAGGTAAGCTAGTACAGAATGGGGCTTTGTGTATCCTGGGGCAACTGTAATACGGTCCTGTTTGCTGTTAATTCAGTAATAAATAACAGCTATCCTCTGACAGGCGTTGATAATAACCCCACATCTCTGAATCCCTCAGCCAGCAGACTCACAGTATCACAGGGAAGAGAGTAAATCAACATGAGGAGAGGAACTGAGGCAGGCCTCAAGATGCATCTGAGCACTCAGGGGCAGCTTGTGCTCACCAAGACCCTGTAGCTAGACTACACACACACACACACACACACACACACACACACACACACACACACACACACACACACACACACACACACACACACACACACCTTGACATAGGTGTATGGACAGCTAACAGTCTAAAAAGCCCCCTTTACAAGAAACAGTCAAAAATCCCAGCCCCTCTGGAATAATTCATCCGGGGCTTATGGGAGACATTAAGGAAGTGAGTGAGTGAAGAGGGGCAAGTCAAAGCTATTTGGTATGTTTCATAATGATAGTCAAGCACTGTAAATCAATCCCAGACCTGGGCCTCCCAAATCAGCACACTGTGGGTGTGATCACCTAGCAAGGTAGAGCCGCCACCCTGTGAAATAAGGTTGGGGATCTCCTGTGTGTTTTAAGTATCAAATTACATGTTCTTTCTCTCACAAATAATAGTTTTCTTCTAAAATCATCTTGAGATTAATACGAATACACTCTAAATTATAGTTAATTTACTCTACTGCATTCTACAACTGAGACAGCATTTACATCATTGCATAATTAATTAAAATGTATTGCATAATTAATTAAAATGTATCCAGATAATGTATTCTAAATAGATGTTAAGGAAACCCGGAAGTTATTGTAAATTTTTTAAATGGGACCCGGAAGCCGTTGGACAGACAACACACGAGTGTGGCGTTGGAGCGATTACAGAAGCCGGGAAAAAAGCTAACCTATTTACTAGTTAGTTTCACTGTTAAAATCGCCATTCGTTGAAGAAAATATGTAAGTACTTTAAAAAAAACAATGTGTGCTTTGTTTGGATACAGTAAAACAGACCTCATCACTATGGAAAGATGTGTAGCTAAATTTGGCTAGCTGGCTGGCTAATGGTAGCAGTTCGTTACCCATCCATGATGATCTAACGTTATTAGCGACAGAAACTAGTGGAGCTAGCTAACATGTATTGTAGATGACCCATAATGATCATAATAAAAATAGGAACTTATTAGCCACAAGCTAATACATTGGCCTATTCATGTTAAACAGTTTTCAAACTTTGTTAACATGTCAAGTCGCCATCATCATCATGATGTCTATAAACAATGTTTGAATTGCCTGGAGTTGAACTCTGTTAACAATGAGTATCCTCAATAATCCTTCCAGGAGCCTGTTAAATAAACCCAAGTCTGAGATGACTCCTGAGGAGCTCCAGAAGCGGGAGGAGGAGGAGTTCAATACTGGGCCCCTGTCTGTGCTCACCCAGTCTGTCAAAAACAACACACAGGTCCTCGTCAACTGCCGAAACAACAAGAAGCTGCTTGGCCGTGTCAAGGCATTTGACAGGTATTTATGTAGTTAGGCCACTGAGTTGGGAAGTCATCCATTGGAGTTATACAGTTAATCACAAATGTCCAGCAAATAGAGACACAATATAATGTCTGCATTTTGTCATCACATGTTACCTATATCGTCCCAAATGCTTAATTCTTAATACTTTTTGGTTAACTGCATACATTTGTATTCCCTTCTCAATGCAGACACTGCAACATGGTCCTGGAGAATGTGAAGGAGATGTGGACAGAAGTTCCCAAGAGTGGCAAGGGCAAGAAGAAGTCCAAACCAGTCAACAAGGACCGTTACATCTCTAAGATGTTCCTGAGAGGAGACTCTGTAATTGTGGTGCTGAGAAACCCCCTCATCACAGGAAAATAGACTGTTAATTTGCCCACTTCACCTGTCCTTGTCAAATAGATGATGGCAGGCAGTGGGTTGACTGTCATTATGTGAAAATTATGTTTTGTTTTGAGTCAGAGAGGAATCTGAGCTGTGTGTTTAGAATTTAGTGTGAGAAAATGATAACTTCACTCTTTGGATTGCTGATTAGGATCGTTCTTGGCATTCTATTTTGTTTAGGGTGCTCTTTTAGTTTTTCATTTTAATAATAAAAGCTGAGAAGTATGGTATTCAAAGTGTTGTATGTTTACACACTCTTAGCCAGATGTATTCTCTACTGTATGTTCTATCTCAAAATCATTTTAGGCTCGAAAGCAAGGGATATGTTAGGATGAACAGCACTCTTTCTCCTTCCTTCTCTCCATCCTCTAGCCTGTTTCCCCTGGCAGAAGCTTGGGTGTCAGTGTTGATTTCAGACGGCAGCGCTCAATATGTGACAAACTGCCGTTTTAAAGACCCGTGCATTATAGATGAGACCAGATGTGATGACTGTCACTTCACACCCCGCTCTGTTCTCCGTATCATCTTGTCCCTCGCTGTGGCTCACCCTCTCCTGACCACTTTGTTAGCTAATTGTCGCAATAGCATCTATTTCTTCTCAAACAGTTGGCACTTAAACCAGTGTGGTTGGCTTGTGTGCCAAGGTTATTTCCATTAAGTGGCATATATGCAAGAGCACAATCATTTTCATTAAATCACACATCTGAATTAACAGACTGCATGTCTCTTTAGATTTGGTCAAAGGTCAGTATTCCCTGCTGGGCATAATTAATAGGACAGTTAGTTTTACATAAATCCAATTATGTCTTCATGATTGGCATCCTCTAACCTTTAGAGTCCCAGAGGAGGAGGGACATGATAAATTAACATTGTTGAGGAATTTTGGCAAACACTTCCTTTTCTCCAAAATAACAAGTTTCCCATCTTGAATGTTGTGAAGTTGATGCCATTTTCATTTAAGTTTAATTTAATGTGCATTGGGATTTTAGCGTGTTTGCAGAGCTGTCAGAAGCAAGATCTCACAGTTCCCTGTATGCAATTTAGCCTAAATCTCACTCCGTCTTAAGTGTTGATCCCTATTCCATATTTCCCATTGGGGCGAGTCCTCTTATAGCTGACTATAACTATTGTGCTTCTCTATTCCCACAGCTACTCCATTCCTATTCATGATTGTTGTTCTGCATCATATGCTTTCTGCTTTTGAGAGTTTTCCCATGCTCTTTATTGGCCCACCTAGCCCTTCAAAGCCTGGGGCTGTCCTCCAGGTCTCCACCATATGAAAGAACATATCTTGGGCAAATACATCCTCTTCATGTCCCACACCCGCTTTCCCTGTTATCTGCTCACCCTGAGGGTCCCTGTACCTGTGGTATCACTTTGTGTGTGGGTGGGGGGGGGGGTGCTCTGTCTGATTTACAGCCCTCGGGTGAAGCCTTCTGGGATTGGGATATGTGGAAGCCAACTCATTATGTATCTGATTAGAAATGGGAGAAACATTCCCATTTATCATTTTTCGTTCTCTTACTGCAGTAGTTCATGTTATCACCAATAATACAGTACATTCAGTCTCTTGAGTGTTCTGTTTAGTTACAAACATGCACACACATTCATTCATTCCTATTGAGTTCTAGAAAAGGGTGCCATGTCTCTTTACGTGAGACTTCTTGAGTCCAGTTCCCTCCAGATTTTGGGGTGTGGATCTTCAGCAGGAAGAGGGATGTTTTATTCAGTAGGCAGCTGGGGCAGAAGGCGCGTAAGAGGGGAAGTGTGATTATGATAGCATTCGGGCATGTGTCGATACTCTGCGCAACGCAACACCCTCGCCCGGCATGCGGCACACACTCGCCATCGATCGTGCTCGGTAACCCGAGCGGCCACAGTTTGTTTCCAAGCAGATCCATGGTCGGGGTGTCAGTGCAGCGAGGCAGGTGGAGAAAGAGTGATAGAGTAGCAACTCTATAACACAGCAGTGGAGGCTGCTGAGGGGAGGACGACTCATAATAATGGCTGGAACGGAGCGAATGGAATATTTGATACATGCCACTTATGCCGCTCCAGCCATTACAGTCCTCCCCAATTAAGGTGCCACCAACCTGTGACACACACCTCATCCCAGTGAAAAAGTGCTGCTACTCCACACATCAAGGCCAACATTATTTAATGATTTTTTTTGTTAATTTAATTAGGCCTAAATATAGAAGTATTAATACATAGACATCCCATATGTTACTGGCAGACTAAAGGAAAATGTGGAGACACAATGTGTACTGCTACATGGCCAGGCCAGCTATGTTGCTCTGCTATGTGTTGTTCTTTTTCCTGTTATCAATCAGATAAAGGTGCAATTATAGACTACATAGAGACAAATGTATTTTCTGTATACAACCTGACTGGAATGTATTTTTTTTTCTCTAACAAAATAGTAGGTCTAAACTTCATCAATGTCAACCCATAAAACCATTCTCCTCTTAATTAAAACCTGTAGTATCTTCTGCCATCTAGCGGTGTATATTAGTATTGTATGTTGTTTGGCCGCCCAGTAGAGGGCTTGCTTAAACTTTTTAACTACTGCAGGCTACATGAGTGCAGAATGCGGAGCAACACTCAAAGTGCGTGTCAAACACCACCAGTCTACAGACGAACAAAAAGTTAAAGAGGGATAAACCTCCAAGGTTTGATAAAGCATTGTCCCCATGAAGACAAAATGAAGAGTTTCAGCTGTGTATCTTCCTTAAGGTAGACCTATCTTCTTCCACTGTGCAGTGACTTACATATTTGAGGTGATCCTCCCCTCCCCAATTCCCCTAGTAGAGGTCATAGACCTAGTACGGGTCAACTCATTTGGGCTAAATTTCTTTAGTTTCCCTCTGCCTGGCGACCAGCCCAGATCTCAAACACATAGTGTCTCTACCCCTCCCCCGCTCTCCTGTCCACACACACTACTTTTAACTGAATGGCATGTTATTATAATTAAAATGTTCTTATAAATTTAGGCTATTAACAAACAATCTTTTGGACATTGTGTTAGGTGAGAAGATCATTACCTTGTCTCACCTGTTTCTGAAATTTCCTGAAAAATAATCTGTGGTCAAAATAACTCTTGCATATGGTTCTATTATCTATTATGCGCAGTGAAATAATCCATGACCCATATTAATCCCTATTAAAATGATTAGTACTCAAGCCCCCTGCCTCTACCACCATTCCAGTTTTTCCCCAGACTAATTTTCAATCTCTTCTCTCATTTTTGCTACAGTCCTATACTCACTGACTCGAGAACACACACACACACACACACACACACACACACACACACACACACACACACACACACACACACACACACACACACACACACACACACACACACAATGTACCTGAGTCTTCCTTTTATTTATCACTCTCTAGCCGCTCTAACATAACCATGGTCTCTACCTTAATCTAACTCTCATATTATCTAATCACTGGTGTCCAAGTCCATCAGGCCTCATGTGAAACTGTGCCAACTATGGAGAGAGCTGACGTCACACTGTGGAAACATGGGACAGAGGACAGGAGGGGAGAATCCTAACATTACAGCATGGTCTTCTTCTGGGTGAACCACTTTCTGGGAGTAGAGGGACTGTCTTTGACACACAAATACACTTTCATTTTCTCCCCAGTCTTCCACAAAATGACATGCTTTTCTGAGGAAAATCTGATGATATATTTAACATGAGCTTGAAAATGTGTACTGTATTTTTGGGTGCAGTTTCAGTAGTGGCCAGCAGAAAGCAGATTGAATGGAGGGTGCTAAAATTGTGTGACTGTGTGTGTGTGTGTGTGTGTGTGTGTGTGTGTGTGTGTGTGTGTGTGTGTGTGTGTGTGTGTGTGTGTGTGTGTGTGTGTGTGTGTGTGTGTGTGTGTGTGTGTGTGTGTGTGTATTAAGGCCTATCAGTGCTTCAGATGTTTACACAAGCCATCGAGATGTAATGCATTCCTCCCTTTTCTGCTCCAGTTCCCTCTCCCCCATACGGAGAAAATACAGTGCAATATTTCATGGTGGTGACAACACTGTTTAATTAAGCAATAAGGCCCAAGGCGGTGTGGTATATGTTCAATATACCACGGCTAAGGGCTGTTCTTATGTTCCTGAACACAGCCATTAGCTGTGGTATATTGGCCATATATCACAAACCTGAGGTGCCTTATTGCTATTATACACTGGTTACCAACATAATTAGAGCAGTAAAAATAAATGTTTTGTCATACCCGTGGTATATAGCCTGATATATCACGGCTGTCAGTCAATCAGCATTCAGGACTCAACCCACCCAGTTTATAATTCACTTGCCTCCTGCCAATGAACAGTCCTTTAGCTGTGGTATATTGGCCATATACCACACCTCATTGGGCCTTATTGCTTAAATAGTCTTTCCCATTATCTTCCTCCTTCATTATGTATGAAGTCAGTAGGCCTATAGTTGTGGCAGGTAGCCTAGCGGTTAGAACGTTTGGCCAGTAAACAAAAGGTTGCTGGTTTGAACACCTGAGCCAGGAGGGTGAAAAATCTGTCAATGTGCCCTTGAGCAGGGCACTTAACCCTAATTTGCTCCAGATGCACTGTACTACTATCTGGTTTATGTGGCAGTATAATTTTTTGTTTTAGCCTACATTGAGTCTACAGCTAGTTTCTTAAACTACTTGTCTCACCATTATTAACATTATGTGCACAACGTTGACTATAGATAGGGCAGTCTTGTTTAGTGCAACAGGCCATTGCTGCTTAAATTCTAAGTACAGTATGTTCTCAACTTTCCACCAACTGCCTTGAACACCCGATTTGGAGTTATGCCTTTCAACCACTAGGGAAAGGCAGAGTGGTGTGGATTTTTCTCAAGGTTAGTGCTATCCGGGATCCTTGGGACATGGACATTCCAAGCCAAAACCCAAACCTTAACCCACTTAAAACGTACACTTCAATGGGGGGTAGGGACGTCCTAAGGATCCCATATTGCAATACGTTTTAGAGGAGGGGCCGGTGAACATGGAAAGAAAACCTACTTCGAATTGAAAGCTGGAGGCGGGTTGAGTTTAAACACCAATTAAATTACACAGACCGAGAAGGTCTGGAGAAGATTCACAGCATTATCGATCAACGTTCCCACGTTGACAAAATTGAGAAAGAGGCTTTAGTTTGTCCTGACAGTGTTCGCTCGTGTATGGTAGTCTGTTTAGAAAGGAGAGATGAGTCTTGGATCCTGATTGGAGTTGGCAAGCGCGCTCCACTACTGTATCCAGTCTTTCAACTCCTCTCTCCCCGAAACCAGGAAATCATCGAGGTGTGCTTCTCTTTATCCTGCTTGTGGATCGTAGGCTATCCTTTTACGTGTATATAGATGTGTATCTCGCCGATATCGTCGTTTTATTTTTATTTTTTTGTTTTTGAACCCCGGGCTTAGATCTGAGGCCGAAAAAACTGCATCGGAGAGGATCTCCACTCTCTAACAATGAGGTAAAGCGATTCAAATCTGATCGGTCTGTTCATTTTGTTTTGTGACTACAATACAACATATCGATTTTGTATGCTTGTAGTGATCGAGCATGGCTGGTGCAAGTTTTTTTGAGTCATATGATTTATCATATTGTAACTTCGATAGATCTCGAACTGTTTTGGTAGTCTAGTTTTGACTCGAGATAGCCTAAACATGTCATCATCAAAGTGACCGCCAGACTAAATCAACTTGTTTCAATGCAGAGCACCTTATACAATGTATCACTTTGTAGCCCATGAGTGAGAGAAGAAAAAGAGAAATGCCAGCTCGAGCGGTGTCTGTCCCCTTGTCATACGGTAGTAGCCTGTTGCTCTGTCATAGTTTAACATATTGTCAAGTGGCCTAATTCCAGTACAATAGGCCTAAGCCTAGAGAGCATTAGACCGGGTAATTTGTATTTTACTTGAATTACAATTTGTGTCCCATGGTGATTTAGATGTATCATGAAATCAATATTTATTGTGTCCTATTTGGGACATTTTGGTGGGAAATGGAGCTGCTATCTGTAATAGTGCCCTGTGGTAGAGCACGCTGTTGTGTATGCTAGACGTGGAGTTGTCTGTCTGGTTAGCTGGCCTGCCATAGTTCCACTGCTAGACATGGAGTTGTCTGATCAGCTGGCCTGCCATAGTTCCACGTATCCATTCAAGGACCCTATTTCCCCCGTAGTTGGCCAACCAGGCCTGTACACACAACCAAATTGCGCCGAGCATGGAACAAGCTAGTCTACGAATTCCACATCCTGTTGCAGCCTGTGAAGTTGGCAATTACACGATTTGAAGCCAAGACTAGTTAGACCTTTTCTGGAATGTTATTTTATATTTTTCCCTGACTCTAACACAATGGCCCCTCGCATATCACCTGGGCCTATGTACATTTGTATTCTATAATCTATCTGGGACTTTATCCACAATGTATATTTGTTGTGATTCTATAACCTGTGCAAGTTATTTATCCTTAACCAATCTTGAATCTCTCACTTCTTTTGCAAAACCAAGTTGGGTAAGTAAGGCCTTGTATTGTTTTTAACCTGTTGCTGGTCACTTTGGTTTACCTTGTTAAAGCCAACACTAATTGCTAGGCCTAATGAATGAATGGGCTCTGGCCCCATCTGAGGTCATGTCATTTACCTTGCTTACATAATGGGTGAGGAATGTAATGTTGTCTGTCATGTAATCAAGTTCATTGTCCTCAGCATAGTTTAACATATGTGAATGTTGAGACGAGTGTAGCCAGCTGGTTAAATGTTCCATGGTTTCTCCCAATACAGGTAGGCCAAGATCCTGAGGTTACCCAAATCGAATAAATAGAAACCTCAGTCAATACATCCAAGGAAGTTTTATTACACAAAGATAACCATATTTTCTGTCCACCCTGGCTGTGCATACATCATCCCTATAACCATAATCAGCTGAGACAGTTTCCTCCATGTTTCTCTATCTCAGACTACACTGTCACACAGGAAATGCATCAGTCTTTGTTAATGGCAGCTGGAGGATTCATTGTTGTTATCAAAGCGACGCCTGCTGTGACTCGCTCCAGGTGTCTGGTACTAACTGCCCCCCCCCCCCACACACACACACACACACCCTTCAGGTGTAAGGTGGGTGTGAAACATTCGATCTAAGAAGTTGAAGGGAGTCAATTCAGGAAGTGAACTAAAATTATAATTCAATCATCAAAAAAAGGGAATTTGTTTTCAATGACTTCTTAATCAAATTAAAAGCAGAAGCTATTTTATTTCAAAAGTTTTTGGTATATATTTTCTGAATTTTAAATTCATGCCACTTCCTGAATTGACAGCTTTCAATTTGAATTGAGCCCAACCCGGTTACTTACAAGCTCTCTTCCAATGATGCAGAGTTAAATAATAAGAATAGAAAACACAAGAATGACGATATATACAAGTAGTACCATTACAGTATCAATGTGTAGGGATACATGGTAATTTAGGTAGATATGTACATGTAGGCAGGGGTAAAGTGGCTAGGCATCAGGATATATAGTGTCTAGCAAGGAACTGTGTTTGGGGTGATAAAAGGCTGCTCTCATCAGTTACAAATGTTTCCCTTTCACTCTTACCATGGTGAGCACAGTTAAAATGTATATACTTTTTTAAAAACATTTTGGGGAATATTCAGAGGTGGAAACTTTCTGTGGGAATTAATGGGAATATATGGGTATTAATACCATGTAGATGTTTTTTTTTGCATTGGATATATTTACAATATCATATGGAGACACATCTTTTATCTTATCATAATTAGACATAATTATTTGCAATTAAATCCTTCCAATAGAGAGAATCAATTTAGTTATGAATTGAACTTTAATTAAATGAGTTGACTCTTCACATGGGATGATTTCAAGGAAATATTGAATGATCCATCGCATCTCCCAAAAATGTTTTCAACATCAGTAAAATGATAGTCTAGAAACTAAAGCTTTGGTTGTCTTCCTCTCAGGCTTCCATGTCTTCTCCCTGGACCTCCTCAATGTCCACCTCTTGAACATCTGAGACTCTGAGGGCTCATCTTCACTGTCCCTTTCCAAACTTGTTGAGGATGGCTCGTTGTCAGGCTCATAAGGCTGCAAATTTGCCCAGATGGCCACTAATTTTTCAATGTGTGTGTGTGTATTCCCAAACAAGGACCAGTTGCGCTCTGAGGCAACAGGGGAAAGAGCCTCAGATCCACAAAGTCCCTACCACCAGGTGGCTGATGAGATATGTTGGCACGACTGCCATATTGCATCTCCATCCCAAAGCCCTTGCTTGGAAGATACTTCACCAGACTGCCAAGAACCTTGCCCTCATCCAGGTCAAGGTGGCGAGACACTGTAGTGATGATACCATAGGGCTGGTTGATATCTGTACCAGACAGGATGCTCTTGCTAGCATTACTTGGGGCCCAACATGTACGCTGCGGCGTGTATGGGCTTCAGGCAGAAGTCTTCATGTTTTTTGATGTTTTTCAGAACTGCAGTTTCCTCTGCTTGAAGCAACAGTGAAGTGGTCAGGACAGTATGGATTTCTTCTCTTACATCTGCAAGCAGAGTCTGAACATCAGACAGGATGGCATTGTATCTCTCAATCTGTGCAAAGGCTACTGCTATAGGTTTCGGGCTGCTTACCACTCTCTCCCAAAATACATCATCCAGGAGGATCCTCTTGATGGGGCTGTCCATATCAGCAGTCTGTGATATGTCCATTTCTTCAAGAGACGCCTTCCCCTCCAGGGGACTGCCAAACATGACAACACCACCCCAACGGGTGTTGCTGGGCAGCTCTTATTCTTCTCACTTTGCTTGGTGAGGTATATTGCTGCTATAACTTGATGACCCTTCACATACCTAACCATTTCCTTGGCTCTCATGTAGTGTATCCATTGTTTTCAGTGCCATGATGTCCTTGAGGAGCATATTCAATGCATGAGCAGCACACCCAATGGGTGTGATGTGAGGGTAGGACACCTTCACTTTAGACCAAGCAGTCTTCATGTTTGCAGTATTTTCTGTCACCACCAGTGCAAATACATTCTGTGGTCCAAGGTCATTGACGACTGCCTTCAGCTCATCTGCAAAGTAGAGACCAGTGTGTCTGTTGTCCCTTGTGTCTGTGCTCTTATAGAATACTGGTTGAGGGGTGGAGATGATACAATTAATTATTCCTTGCCCACGAACATTTGACCACCAATCAGAGAAGATTGCAATACAGTCTGCTTTCTCTATGATTTGCTTGACCTTCACTTGAACTCTGAACTCTGCATCCAGCAAATTAGTAGATAATGCATTTCTATTTGGAGGGGTGTATGCTGGGCGAAGAATATTTAGAAATCTCTTTCAATACACATTGCCTGTGAGCATCAGAGGTGAACCAGTTGCATACACAGCTTGAGCAAGACATTCATCAGCATTTCTCTGCCTACGTTCCTCCATTGAGTCAAAAAAACTTCTGATTCCAGGAGGACCATGAGCTGTTGCTATCGATAAGGTGTTTGGTTCATCATTTTCACCTCGAATAGAAGTAGAGGGACTTTAGTCAGTGTTTGTTTGTTGTGAGCACTGAGGGAACGTTATGCACTTGGCCAGATGATTCTGCATCTTTGCATTCTTCATGTGATTTGTCACAATATTTGCAAATGTACACATCTTTTCCTTCTACATTAGCTGTAGTGAAATGTCTCCACACATCAAATGGTGCCCGTGGCATTTTCCTGTAAAGATGATTAAATAAAAAACATACAATTCCATGTACAGATAAATAGTTAAGCAGTTAGATTAACCAACTCCTTTGTAAGATAAATGTTTTAAAATGAAACCTGTATGGAAACAAGTGAATTAACACTCAGTTAGCAGGCTCAAGCAAGCTAAAAACCCACATGGTAGCAAAAACTAAGTATCAGGAATTGTTAACAAGTTAGAAATGATTTAAACCCACTTTGCTGTAGGCTACTATTTACTAGTCAACAAAAAATCATGTATGTCGTATAAAATGTATTCACCCCACTCAGTATTGTTATCAAAACTTGGCAGAAAGTTTGTAGTCCTAGGCTCAGACAGTGTAGTAGTGTGGGCTCAATAGCATCTCATTAGTGTGCAAGATCTTGAGAATCAGCTGTGCATGTGATGGAAGAATGCACTGTGCATGCAGAGGGTTGCAATTCCGTTGAATTGGGGATAGTTTAACCAAAATATGCCACAAGACCTAGAATTGCCTTGTGTATCCCCCAAAAAAAGGTTCACTGTATTAAGCTAACTTTCTTTGATTGAATTAAAGCAAAATTCCCCAAATTCCCAGACTTGCCATGGAAAATTTCCTGGAAAGTTTTCCAACCCTTTGCAACCCTATACAGAGCGACTTACAGGGTTACATGCCTCGCTCAAGGGCCCATCAACAGATGTTTCACCTAGTCTGCTCTGAGATTCAAACCAGCAACCTTTCAATTACTGGCTCAACGCTCTTAAAATCAAATCACCCCAAACACACAGGACGGCTACCTGCCGACGTGTGTTTGGGGTGATAAAAGGCTTCTCTCACGAGTTTAAAATATTCCCCTTTCACTCTCTCCATGCTGAGCACGTATAGTATTGATCTACTTAAAAGCAGGAACACACACTCTGACTCACCTACAGTCTCCTTTTATTTCTCTCACGTCATTCTTTGTCTGCCTGCCTGTCTGTATTGAAATGGGCTATGAAGGCCAGACTGGCTTGTGTAGATTCACAGGGAGTGTATTTCACTTGCTACCCTCTTCTCCCCTCCCCCTTTACCGTCATAAGTGAACTTTTAACCCCTAGCTGAGAAGTCAGAACTTATGGCTGATGTTTTTCTAACTTTGTCTCTTTGACGACACAGTCATGTAAGTCATTTTATGGCACACAATTATTGTGTATTTGTCATCACCAATCGTTGGTATGATTTATTATTTCATGTCTCCATAAGTAGACTATTTCCTTTGTTCATCAAAGCAGATTGGTTCCCTGTACGGAAATCAATTGGACTTGTGTGGAAATCAATTGAACTTATGTGGTTGCGTGTGTGGTAGTATTCACTGAAAATACTTTGTGCGTCATCATTAACACTGAATGACACTGTGGCCGAGCAATCTGTGACATGCTTCATCACAAGCTCTCCCATTTAAAGCAATTAGATGCAGTGCACAATGTACACAAATAAGCCTATATTGTCGCAATAGGGACATCCAGTTTCCTTGGTGGTTGTGGGTTTTCTTCCATTACTAAGCATCTAGATTATAATACCCCCCCCCCCCTTGTTCAGCTCTGTCACTCACACGTCTAGGCGTGTGCAGAATGGTGGCTAGGGCATGGTAAACAGGAAGCAACAGTTTGGCTTTGGTCACTGACCAAATAATTCTCTACACCCTCCTATAGTATGGTATACTGACGGTGAATGAAATGCATGTCTCATAATTAGGCTCACCTCTGCACAACTTCATAGGAAGAATTGAAACTCAACATTTTGCAGTGCGTGTCGGGATAGCACTTTGCTCTGGGGCATCCTGGCTTGTTTGATGTGGCTATTGCAGGGTCTAATTAGCTGCTACCCCCTCAGCTAGCGTTGGGACACTTATGCATAAAGCGGAGGTGAACGTGCAAATTGAGTTTTGAGGGGAAGGGGCCGTTTGGGATTCTGCCTGACACTCCCATGTACACCATTCTGTTCCTTCCCTCCACCCTAGCTAGTACACTTTCACACACCCATGTCCCTCATTCCCAATGCTCCTAGTTTCTCCTTTTATATCCCATCAATAAGAAATGTCGTGCTGCCTGTAGCTGATCCTTATAGATGCTGTAGGTAAGGAGGAAACTGTTTTCTCAGGGCCACTTGTTTCTCTGGAACAAACATCATCATATTTTCCTTATGGTTCCTTGGGCAACTCCAGGTCTTGGTTGGCTTTGTCCCAACAAGCCGAGGGCATCATAGCGACAAAGTGTAAAATTGCACCGTCACTGGCGCTGTAGGTGAGAAACTAAACACTAGGCATTGTACATCATAGAACTCGAATAGTAATTTTAATAGGATGTCTATGTTGGATGCTGTAAATTCACAAGCATGAGTGGTCGCTGGCCGGGGCTGAGATGGGCTAGGTCTGACCTGGTGACACTAAAGCTTGTTGCGGAAGCTATACTGTAAAGTTTTAATGCACAGTCAGCAATGGCTGCAATTTCTCCCTCTTGTTCTCTTTGTCGCTCTCCATTCATAACTCTCTCTTCCTCCCTAGGTGAAAATGGAAAGGGAGATCTGTGGAAAACAGCTTTGTAGCGTCAGCCATCGCCAAAAACTCTGTTACAAATACTGACTTTCCCTTCTGCCATACACGAGGATGCAAAGACAATGCTTAACTGGATACAAGCTATATTTTGTTTGGAAGATTAAAATAGCGGCTCAAGCGATGCCACTGTTGGTTAAATGGGGAGTTTATTTTTTTTAGATTTGACATCAAACTATTTCCTGCATGGGTGACATTTTTTGTGAATGATTAGCGAAGTGACTAATGTTGTTTACAGGAACTATCAGCTTTTGTGCTATCGCTGGACTGGTTGCTTCTTCACATCTCCCAGTTGGGTCTCTGTCTGAGGTCTGTGTTGAATAATTCTAGGTTTAGTCATTTGGATGATACATTTTCAATGGGTAGTGAATTTGTGAATCATCTCTACTGAATGTCCACCATGGCATATAGCTGTAAAAAAGTACCACTTCGTTTAAAAGGTAGGTTTACTGATCCTCATTCCATTGCTTCATTCTCAACTAACAAGCATGTTCATGCACTTAACCTTAGTGACCACGAGGCAAGTTGAACCCTTTAGAAGACACTTTATAAGATGGTGTGTGTGCATACTATCAAAGAGTAAGACAGCAACATTTCATAGATTCATGATTTGATTGTGTACTTCAGCAAAGAAAAAATGTACTTCCTGAGTCTTGACCACCCCTTTGAAGCCGATAAAGAAAATTCTACTACTCAGCATCTATATAGCTAATGCTAAGTGTCAAGCCACAGGCATGCAGCACTCGCAGACCTCCATAAAGGTGAGGTATCAACTCAATTTAGTTTATATCCTTCCTCCCTTGCTCTTTTATGCTCTCTGCGCGCAGCTTCATACCCATAACATATTCTCTAGAGATGGGGACAGTTATGTCTGGACAACTGAGAGAGTGGGGAGATACTCTTATCATGTCCCCACCCCCTAATGGGGAGGGAGGGGGGGGGGATCTTCTCCAAGGGGCTATGCCTCCTCAGCCTCTCAGGGAGGATACGCTTGGCCCTGTAAAAGGAATTAAGTGAATGCAGAGAGAAGAGAGATGATTCGATGGTCCAAATAAGGGCATAGTGAGTGCCAGTCATGGCACCCCCAGAGCGCTTCAGGAGCTGGAATGCTGCTTTTGCTCCTCGGCCTCTTTCAAGTGGTCAGAGGCCTGGCCCAGACAGCCAAGGAACATTTCCACAACATTGGAGAGACGATTCCAGAGAAACTCCGGCACCGATGAGTCCGCACACAAAGAATGCTGAGTGGTTTGGACCTGACCGAGAAAGAAAGAGGAAAAAGTGAGAGAGTTGGCGCATGAAAGAGTTTGAGAGGCAGAACATAACAAGAGACCGAATCCAACACCTTAGAGAGGGAGAGAGCGATCCTGGTGCTGTGTTTATTTAACTAGGCAAGTCAGTTAAGATCAAATTCTTATTTACAATGACTGCCTACAGCGGCCAAACCCTAACCTGGACGATGCTGGGGCAATTGTGCACCGCCCTATGGGACTCCCAGTCACTGCCGGTTGTGATACAGCCTGGACTCGAACCAGGGTCTGTAGTGACGCTGAGATGCAGTGCCTTAGACTGCTGTGCCACTCAGGTGCCTGGTGCTGTGTGCCTCACAGGGGAGAGACTAAAAGCACTAGTCTGCATGTAGCGGCATGCTAGGACCTGTGTGAGGCGGGGCAAGCACGAGGAAGGGAGATGGAGAGAAGGAAAGTTAACAGCAGTAGGCAAAGGATTACAACAGGGGTCCTGTTCCTCCTCAATCTTTAGTTTGAGGCTTCAGTAGTCAGCCAGTCAGTCCATACGGTTTGCCTCTTACTAAAACAACCTGTTCTTCAAGGATCTGAGGTATTCTGTCCATTTATCATCCTATTCAGTGTACAGCCTATGTGTTTTTGTGTTTGACCGATTTTTAACACTACTTGTTATTCAGTCCTGTTACTGCCTGTGTCCCACTGTGTTTGTGTCAATTGGGCCAGAGGTACACTACAAAAGTATATGGACACCCCTTCAAATGAGTGGATTCAGCTATTTCATCCACACCCGTTATTGACGGGTGTATACAATCGAGCACACAGCCATGCAATCTCCATAGGAAACATTGTCAGTAGAATGGCCCATACTGAAAAGCTTAGTGACTTTCAATGTGGCACCGTCATAGGATGCCACCTTTCCAACAGGTCAGTTGGTCAAATTTCTGCCCTGCTCGAGCTGCTCCGGTCAATTGTAAATGCTGTTATTGAGAAGTGGAAACGTTTAGGCGCAACAACGGCTCAGCCACAAAGTGTTAGGCTACACAAGCTCACAGAATGGGAGTGCTGAAGTGCGTACCACATAAAAACTGTCTGTCCTCGTCTGTCACTACAGAGTTCCAAACTGCCTCTGGAAGCAACGTCAGCACAAGAACTGCTGGTCGGAAGCTTCATGAAATGGGTTTCCATGGCTGAGCAACTGCACACAAGCCTAAGATCACCATGCGCAATGCCAAGCATCGGCTGGAGTGATGTAAAGTTCTCCTCCATTGGACTCTGGAGCAGGGGAAACGCATTTTCTGGAGTGATGAATGAGTCTTCACCATCTGTCAGTCCGACAGGAAATCTGGGTTCGGCAGATGCCAGGAGAACGCATAGTGCAAAAATGTAACGTTTGGTAGAGGAGGAATAATGGTCTGGGGCTGTTTTCTTATGGTTCGGGCTAGGCCCCTTAGTTCCAATGAAGAGAAATCTTAATGCTACAGCATACAATGACATTCTAGACTATTCTGTGCTTCCAAATTTGTGGCAACAGTTTGGAGAAGGCCCTTTCCTGTTTCAGCATGACAATGCCCTTGGCACAAAGCGGGGTCCATGCAGAAATGGTTTGTCGAGATCTGTGTGGAAGAACTTGACTGGCCTGCACAGAGCCCTGACCTCAACCCCATCGAACACCTTTGGGATGAATTGGAACACCGACTGCGAGCCGGGCCTAATCGCCAAAAATTTGTTTCCTACCTCACTAATGCTCTTGTGGCTGAATGGAAGCAATGTTCCAACATCTAGTGGAAAGCCTTCCTAGAAGAGTGGAGGCTGTTATAGCAGCGAAGGGAGTGTGGACCAACTCGATAATAATGCCCATGATTTTAGAATGAAATGTCAATTAGCAGGTGTCCACATACACTACATGAAATATGTATCACTGAGTCTGTCACTGTGGCAGCACTGTACTTGATTGGAGGGTAATTTCATTGAGGACAATACTGTCAGATGATACTGGAAACTTCAAAACTAATGCAATTGTTTTTGTACGTAAACTGAATAAGAGGTCACACATGGTTGGTCACCTATGCCCACATTGTTTGTGTGTGTACTCACCTTGTGGTGCTAGAGATACCCAGGTTGTGTGCCGTATCCTGGAGAGACAGGACCAGGTTATTTTTACTCTGCCTTTTAAGAATGTGTATGATCGGCATCTTCATCATCCAAGACTTGGAACTGGGGTCTTTACTTTTATCAAGGCTGAGAGAGAGAGTTAGCATTGCTTTACTTTTTGTTTTAGCTCATTTTAAACGAGACATTTTTTAGTGGGAAGAGGTAATATGAATGGAATAACTTTTGTTCACATTTCCACTAGGCGTGAAGTCCTAAGATCTGAATAAACTGAGCTGTGATTCATCTTATTTCATTATCTTTAGTCATGTTGATCTTCTCATGATATACAAATTAGAATAATAAGTTTTTGGAGTTCAAGCACCCTTTTTGGTTGGTACATGACTCCATCTGTGAGCAAATTAAAGCGCATTAGACTTTTTGTTGATTTGATGTGCTAGACTGGACAGTTTGTCTGTCATGACTGACCCCACAACATCATAGAACACTGACAGGACATAGCAAGCACTCAACATATGAGTATCCAACATGTTCTGCCAAATGAACATTGGCCAAAGTGGAACAGTGGAGGGAAAGTCCAAATTGCTAACATGTTGGCACAGGGCTTGAGATAAAAAAATAAATAATGGTTGACTGATTAACTGGTAGCCTAAGTATGAACGCAGAGATGAGGATTGAGGGATTAAGAGGGACGATGGGGGACAGACGTAGAGAGAGGGGGAGGGAAGAAAATGAGGAGTGTGGAGAAGAGCATGGTGGGAGGGCCAGGTAAACAGAGCGAGCAGGAGAGACACTGGACCTGGCTGTACTTGTCAGTACAAGCTCTGAGCAAAGCCTTATACAGACTTCTCAGAGCGTGTGCCTCTGTTGTGCACTGCAGTTTCCTGTTAACCCCTCACTGACTGAGAAATTATAGGCTCCAATTCTGGCTCTTAAATGTCTGAGTTTGGTTTGTTGGTAGGTGTTGTCTGTCTGTGTATTCAGACTGAACTTTATCATAATGTTTATCAGTTAGGTTGCTAATTTGTCATCTTGACAAACAGGATATTTTCATAACCTTTGCTGCAGCACTTGGTTATGATTTTGTCATGTGCAGCAGCCACGTCCAACACAGTTAATGTTTCAAGGGTATGTGAAAATTCCTCAGATTAAGACTGTCCATTCCTTGTTTTGAGTTATTTTAATGCTCAGCCAGCCAGTGACCTATTGGCTCTCACAGTACAACACCTCTTAATTAAATGAACTGGTCAGCAAGTTAATGCTTAGCTTAATTGCTAGTCTGGACTCTTAACTAACCTTCAAGGACTGCATTATGTGTGTTGCTTGGACACTGTCACAGGAATAAGTTGTTTATGGACTTCTTTCCCCCGTGGTTCATTCAGATGTTAACGTGTGGAAAAACATGTGCATCCATGTAGCATGCCTGCCAACCCTGTGGACTGTGTGTGGCCTGCTTTAACATGGGAGTCTCAATGTCTGTAGATGTATCAATAATTCACTCCTCACTTTCTCTCCAATTAAAAATACATCTATTCCCCAGTCCCTTCTCTCTGTTCCGTACCAGTTTGGAGCTGCCCTCACTGCTCCATACCTGGGTAGGTTGCATTCACTAAAAATAAATGTGAGCAAACCCTTTTTAAATGGAATATTGGCATTCTTGCTGGAGAAGTTTGGCTTGTACTTCTGTGTCTACTGACCACGATCCACATCTCTTTCTTCACACGTTGTCCCCAGCCAGGGACATCTCTATTTATTTTTTCTTTCTAGCACTTCCTCCTTATGCTTACCTAACAAACATTTAGGTCAACAGTTTTTCCTTTTATTTAACTAGGCAAGTCAGTTAAGAACAAATTCTTATTTTCAATGACGGCCTGTTCAGGGGCAGAACGACAGATTTGTACCTTGTCAGCTCGGGGGTTTGAACTTGCAGCCTTCCGGTTACTAGTCCAACGCTCTAACAACTAGGCTACCCTGCCGCCCCACATGAGTGTGTAAACCTGAACGGGTGAGTTTGTGTGAGCGTGTGTCTATTGTTCACTAGTCAGGCTGAGTCAACCCTTATTAGGCATTGCTGGGAGCAGGAAGTGGGCTGTGGCTTCAGAGCTGTGTCACAGGAAGTGGGAGATTGTATCACAGACTGGAGAGAGGTAAAATGGGAGAAGAGATGGAAAAGGAGAGAAATGAGGCATGCTCTCTGACGGTCTGCTCCCTCTCCTTCGCTCTGTCTTCCTCTCTCATCACACTTACTAGACTTTAAGCCAAAATACCGTGGGCTACACATACTGCAATGTATACTGGCAAACTTGTTGTGAAAGAGCAAGTAAGGCATTTTACTGTACTACTGAACGTGACAAAAACTTGAAACTAGCTAGCAGGAGTTGTGTATTGTCAGCTAATTTGATGTGTAGGGATGAGAATATAAACCCTTTCAATTGTCTGCACATGCTTGTGGATTGTTGCGTTATTCAATATTGTAATGTTTTAGAAGAAAGATTGCTCAGATTAAGTAGTTTGCTTAGTGGCTACTGTGGAAGGTGAGGCAAGGATGTAATGTGAATTCAAAAGTAGAAATCTACAGTTGAAGTTGGAAGTTGACAAACTGAGTTTAAATGTATTTGGATAAGGTGTTTCACAATTCCTGATATTTAATCTCAGCAAAAAATCCCTGTTTTAGGTCAGTTAGGATCGCCACTTTATTTTAAGAATGTGAAATATCAGAATAATAGTAGAGAATTATTTATTTCAGCTTTTATTTTTTTCATCACATTCCCAGTGGGTCAGAAGTTTACATGCACTCAATTAGTATTTGGTAGCATTGATTGTTTAACTTCGGTCAAATGTTTCGGGTAGCCTTCCACAATCTTCCCACAATAAGTTGGGTGAATTTTGGCCCATTCCTCCTGACAGAGCTGGTGTAACTGAGTCAGGTTTCTAGGCCTCCTTGATCGCACAGGATTTTTCAGTTCTGCCCACAAATTTTCTTTAAGATTGAGGTCAGGGCTTTGTCATGGCCACTCCAATTCCTTGACTTTGTTGTCCTTAAGCCATTATGCCACAACATTGGAAGTATGCTTGGGGTCATTGTCCATTTGGGAGACCCATTTGCGACCAATATGTCTTGAGATGTTGCTTGAATATATCCACATAATTTTCCTTCCTCATTATCTATTTTGTGAAGTGCACCAGTCCCTCCTGCAACAAAGCACCCCCACAACACGATGCTGCCACCTCTGTGCTTCACATTTGGGATGGTGTTCTTTGGCTTGCAAGCCTCCTCCTCCTTTTTCCTCCAAACATAACAATGGTCATTATGGCCAAACTGTTCTATTTTTTTTTCATCAGACCAGAGGACATTTCTCCAAAAGGTACGATCTTTGTCCCCATGTGCAGTTGCAAACCGTAGGCTGGCTTTTTTTATGGGGGTTTTGGAGCAGTGGCTTCTTCCTTGCTGGGCAGCCTTTCAGGTTAATTCTATAGTACTCATTTTACTGTGGATATAGATACTTTTGTACCTGTTTACTCCAGCATCTTCAAGGTTCTTTTGCTGCTGTTCTGGGATTGATTTGCACTTTTTGCACCAAAGTATGTTCATCTCTAGGAGACAGGACACTTTTCCTTCCTGAGCGGTGTGACGGCTACATGGTCCCATGGTGTTTATACTTGAGTACTATTGTTTGTACAGATGAACGTGGTACCTTCAGGCGTTTTGGAAATTGCTCCCAATGATGAACCAGACTTGTGGAGGTCTACAATTTTTTTTCTGAGGTCTTGGCTGATTTCTTTTGATTTTCCCATGATGTCAAGCAGAGGCACTGGCTTTGAAGGTAGGCCTTGAAATGCATCCACAGGTACACCTCCAGTTTACTCAAATGATGTCAATTAGCTTATCAGAAGCTTTTTAAGCCTTGACATAATTTTCGGGAATTTTCCAAGCTGTTTAAAGGCACAGTCAACTTTGTATGTGATACAGTGAAATAATCTCTAAACAATTGTTGGAAAAATGACTTGTCCTAACTGACTTGCCAAAACTATAGTTTGTTAACAAGAAATTTATGGAGTGGTTGAATAATCAGTTTTGACTTCTCCTGTATGTGTGACTAGGGGGTTGTGTGTGAGCCTTGACATGAGCCAGAGCATCGGGGAGGCCCTCACCATCTGTCATTGTCACCCTGCCAGCACCATGTCACCATGCCTGGCTCTAGTTAGTGACACTGGTCTGTCAGTGCCACTGCACATAAGCCTACTTGCGTAACACTTGCAGTCCTCTCCTATAGATCGGCTAGTATTTCCAGTAGTGTCTACATTTTGTTTAATTTCTCTTATATACCAGGTGCTGTGAAAGGGCCACGGTTTGTATTAGCTGGTACATTTTCCCTAAGATCAGGTTGCATTTCCAGTGTTATTTTTCTGTCTGTGGGACTTAATGCAAAGCTGCCCCAGGAGCCTGCATGGCAGTCAGCTATCTGTAGGGGCTCTCCCTGTGGGTGGGTGGGAGGAGATGTTGATGTTGTGCAGGTGGAAGGTTCCAGATCCTCCTCTCAGACCCGGAGCACAGCCGAGCTTCCGGTCTTTGTCAGCCTCCATTGTTGTTCCCAAACAATCTTGTTTTGGATCAAACCATCTCTCCTCTTGTCATAAAATTTGCAATTTAATGGGTCCTTCCATGAAGAGTGCCTTTTTGTGTCCCTTTTGATATTTTACGTAGAAATTGTGGACCAATATTGAATTTTAAAAGCCTGTTATACTAAATGAAGTGCATTTTAACATAGACCACATGGCGAAATCAATAAGATTTTAAATATGAATTAAGACTTGCTAAAGTGCTAGAATTCTTAATTTTGACATGTCCCTTTTGTGTATCCTCTATTTATTTTACCTTTCATTTATTTAGGGAAGTCAGTTAACTAATTCTTATTTTCAATGATGGCCTAGTAACAGTGGGTTAACTGCCTTGTTCAGGGGCAGAACGACAGATTTTTACCTTATCAACTCAGGGATTCGATCTAGCAACCTTTCGGTTACTAGTCCAACGCTCTCACCACTAGGCTACTTACTGCCTGTGAGTTCTAGGAAGATTTTAATCCACTTAACACCAAGTTTTGACAATCATTGTAAAGCCCTAGTTATTTTGTTGCTTGACAAAGTAATTTCTGAAGATTAAATAAATCATAATCTGATTTAGTGATTAATTTACATCTGTCCCTCGTTTTTAAGGTCAACCCTGTTACTTTTACTGAACTCTTGTTTTAATACGCTGAAATTATTCCTTTTTTAAATATTGTTTTCAAATGAAAAATTGTAAATCAAACAAATCATTGTGTAAAAGCTGGTGAGCTGCTTCTATTCTTTTGGTCAAATTTCTGCTGTTTTGTGTTGGAAAACCCAGCGGGTCAATTATAACACGTCAACCCTGTTACTCATAGGGGGCTAGAAATGTTTTAACAATTTAACATTTTTATGAAGCTTGCATTCAATTGCCACTCGCTGTTGCAAAAAAGTTTCCATTCCCCATAACCATGAGATTCATGGCTGATTTTAAGATGAAATCGTCAACTCTTACGTTCAATTTGGCACTTATTATAGTAATTTTTTTCATCTAACTTCTTGAGATGGGAAAAATGTTCTTGAGATGGGAAAAATGTTTGTTTTTTTATGAAATTGAACATGTGCTTTTAGACTTTTCACCTCATTTTAACATTTGATCAAAAGTAAATATTTTTTTTTTTACCAAGTTACACGTCTCAAAAGGCACCAAATTGGTTGAATGATCCTACTGTTTTCTTGCTCTTTTACTCCCTCTGTCTCTGTCGGGTCTGTTTTGCGTACTCTTCCCACACTGTCTTTCACACACACTAACGTCTGGTAAATGCATCAGTGCATATATTGTAATAATACAGGTCAAGGGAGGCCCTACACTTTGACTATACACCCACAGGTGTATAAATGGCCTGTTGATTGTGATGAAGAGGCACCATTCAATATGGTGTATTACCTGTTGCCTCCTCCCTTCATTAAGAGTTTATTGTGCTGGCTTGCATCAGTGGGTCCATTGACAGCCATAGTGTGACAGTGGCTGGGTGAGTTTGACCAGAGCAACTGGATGATGGACTGGCTCAACTCTCAAGCTTGTCTTGTTTATGGCAGCATGTGAACTGGCTAATGTTTCTGATTCTTTCTCCCCCTCTGCTCCCTGTCCCGTCTTCTCCCCTCCCTCTCTTCCTACTCCTCTGTACTCTACCATACTTGCCCCTGGTTCCCTCCTCCATCATTTACCCCTCCCCCAACACATCCCTTAAGTGTTTTTTGCATAATAAGTAATACTAAATAATTACATTGTAGAATAACTGATTTTTCAATACCGATCATTGGAGGACCAAAAAAAGCCGGTACCGATTGATCGGCCAATTTAAAACCTTTTTTTTTTATTATTATATATTTGTAATTAATGACAATTGCCACCGCTCAGTCAGACTGCTCTATCAAATCTTATACGTAATTATAATAAACACACAGAAATACAAGCCTTTGGTCATTAATATGGTCAAATCCGGAAACTATCATTTCGAAATTATTCTTTCAGTGAAATACAGAACCGTTCTGTATTTTATCGAACGGGTGGCAACCCTAAGTCTAAATATTACTGTTACATTGCACAGCCTTCAATGTTATGTCATAATTATGTAAATATCTGGCAAATTAATGATGGTCTTTGTTAGGAATAAATGCCCTTTCAACAGTTCGCAACGAGGCAGGCAGCCCAAATTGCTGCATTTTCCCTGACTCCGCTTGCACTGAACACAAGAGAATTGACACAATTTCCCGAGTTAATATTGCTGCTAACATTAATTTAACTACATATGCAGGTTTAAAAATACATACTTGTGTGTAGATTTTAAGAAAGGTATTGATTATGGTTGGGTACATTATTGCAACGATTGTGCTTTTTTCGCTAATGCGCTTTTGTTAAATCAAGTTCAGTAGGCTCTGATTCAATGGTAAATTAACAGGTACCGCATTGGTTATATGCAACGCAGAACAAGCTAGTTAACCTAGTAATATCAATACCATGTGCTACAGTGGGGCAAAAAAGTATTTAGTCATCCACCAATTGTGCAAGTTCTCCCACTTAAAAAGATGAGGCCTGTAATTTTCATCATAGGTACACTTCAACTATGACAGACAAAATGAGAAAGAAAATCTGGAAAATCACATTGTAGGATTTTTAATATATTTATTTGCAAATTGTGGTGGAAAATAAGTATTTGGTCAATAACAAAAGTTTATCTCAATACTTTGTTCTATACCCTTTGTTGGCAATGAAAGAGGTCAAACGTCTTCTGTAAGTCTTCAAAAGGTTTTCACACACTGTTGCTGGTATTTTGGCCCATTCCTCCATGCAGATCTCCTGTAGAGCAGTGATGTTTTGGGGCTGTTACTGGGCAACACGGACTTTCAACTCCCTCCAAAGATTTTCTATGGGGTTGAGATCTGGAGACTGGCTAGGCCACTCCAGGACCTTGAAATGCTTCTTACGAAACCACTCCTTCGATGCCCGGGCGGTGTGTTTGGGATCATTGTCATGCTGAAAGACCCAGCCACGTTTCATCTTCAATGCCATTGCTGATGGAAGGAGGTTTTCACTCAAAATCTCACGATACATGGCCCCATTCATTCTTTCCTTTATCAGTCGTCCTGGTCCCTTTGCAGAAAAACAGCCTCAAAGCATGATGTTTCCACCCCCATGCTTCTGGGTGGTCTTGTATGTCTTCCATTTCCTAATAATTGCTCCCACAGTTGATTTCTTCAAACCAAGCTGCTTACCTATTGCAGATTCAGTCTTCCCAGCCTGGTGCAGGTCTACAATTTTGTTTCTGGTGTCCTTTGACAGCTCTTTGGTCTTGGCCATAGTGGAGTTTGGAGTGTGACTGTTTGAGGTTGTGGACAGGTGTATTTTATATACTGATAACAAGTTCAAACAGGTGCTTCTTGTGACGAGCAATCCGGGAGCGTAATCATAACGCAACTTTTCCTATTCTTGAAAATCGCAAATGAAATAAATATATTCAAACACAAGCTTAGCCTTTTGTTAACAACACTGTCATCGCAGATTTTCAAAATATGCGTTACAGCCAACGCTAGACAAGCATTTGTGTAAGTTTATCATGGCATAATGCTATGCTAGGCTCTGCTGGCAGCAGGCAACATTTTCACAAATAAGAAAAGCAACCAAATGAAATCATTTACCTTTGAAGAACTTCAGACGCTTTCACTCAGGAGACTCCCAGTTAGAAAGCAAATGTTCCTTATTTACAAAAATAATATTTTTGTAGGCGAAAAAGCTCCCATTTGTTCATCATGCTTGGTTGAGAAATCAACCGAAAAATACTTCAACTATAACGCCAAACTTTTTTCAAAATTTGCTCCATAATATCGACAAACACGGCAAACGTTGTTTGTTTAGCATCCATCCTCAAGGTGTTTTTAACATGTATTCGATAATATATTCGTCGAGGCAATGGTTTCTCATAAGAAACTATTGGAAAAATGGCTACCTCAGTATTTTATGCAAGATTTTCTCCGGGAGACACCATGTGACCACTCGTCCACTGGTCCCTTACAGCCATTCTCCAATGGAAATGCGTAAAAAGACGTCAATGCTGTAGACACCTTGGGGAATGCGTGGAAAACGTTAGCTCATTCACAGCCATATAAGGAGTCATTGGCATGAGGCGGTTTCAAAAAATGCGTCACTTCCTGATTGGATTTTTATCTGGTTTTGCCTGTAACATCAGTTATGTGGCACTCACAGACAATATCTTTGCAGTTTGGAAACGTCAGAGTTTTCTATCCAAAGCTGTCAATTATATGCATAGTCGCATCTTTTCATGACAAAATATCTTGTTTAAAACGGGAACGTTTTTCATCCAAAAATTAAAATGGCGCACCCTATATCCAAGAGGTTAATACAGGTAACGAGTGGAGGACAGAGGAGCCTCTTAAAGAAGTTACAGGTCTGTGAGAGCCAGAAATCTTGCTTGTTTGTAGGTGACCAAATACTTATTTTCCACCATAATTTGCAAATAAATTCATAAATCCTATGTGATTTTCTGGATGTTTTTTCCTCATTTTGTCTGTCGTAGTTCAAGTGTACCTATGATGAAAATTACAGGCCTCATCTTTTTAAGTGCGAGAACTTGCACAATTGGTGACTGACTAAATCCTTTTTTGCCCCACTGTAACTAGTGATTATGTAAAGATTGATTTTTTTTAAAAAAAGAAAAAAAAAGTTTAATGCTAGCTAGCAACTTGCCTTGGCTCCTTGCAGCCACAAGGTCCTTTTGATGCTGCACTCGCGTAACATGTGGTCAGCCTGCCACGCAGTCTCCTCGTGGATATAATCGGTGTCCATAAAGGCAGATTACCGGTTGTTATGAAAACTTGAAATCGGCCATGCTGATTAATCGGTCGACCTCTAACAATAACTCTCTTTCTGTCTCTCCCTTAGTGAGTCCAGTATCTGCCAGGCTCGGGCCACGGTGATGATCTATGATGATGGGAATAAGAAGTGGCTCCCGGCAGGAACCGGGCCTCAGAACTTCAGCAGGGTCCAGATCTACCACAACCCCTCTACTAACGCCTTCAGAGTGGTGGGACGCAAGATGCAGACAGATCAACAGGTTGTGTGTGTGCGTGCATGTTTCACTGATTGTGTGATGTTGTACATCAACAGTACCAACAAGCCCTGCCAGCTGTACAACTGTGAATCAGCCCTTTTTCCACCTGTGGCCATGCGCAGGCACACGAACACTACTAACTTCCTCAGTAACACAAGCACAGACTCAACACCAGGTTCTCTGTGCTGGGTCAAAGGGCTGTGTTCTGTCTCCTATAGTTCCCCCATAAGTGCCAATGGGCTAATACAGGCCTGGGTGGCATGGAGCACATGGGGCCTATCAATACTTACACCACCTCTACTGTTACAGCTTTAACAATAAAACTAGACAAACAGCACTATATATACTGAACAGAAATATAAACACAAGATGTGAAGTGTTGATTTCATGAGGTGAAATAAAAGATCCCATAAATTATCCATACCCACAAAGCTTATTTCTCTCCAATTTTGTGCACACATTTGTTTACAGCCTTGCTAGTGAGCATTTCTCATTTGACAAGATTATCCATCCACCTGACAGGTGTGGCATATCAAGAAGCTGATTAAACAGCATGATCATTACACAGGTGCACCTTGTGCTGGGGACAATAAAAGGCCACTCTAAAATGTGCAGTTTTGGTACACTAGACTATGCCACAGTCTAAAGTTTTGAGGGAGTGTGCAATTGGCATGCTGCCTGCAATAGTGTCCACGAGTTCTTGCCAGAGAATTTAATGTTTTTTAGAGAATTTGGCAGTACATCCAACCACCCTCACAACCGCAGGCCATGTGTAACCATGCCAGCCCAGGACCTCCACATCTGGCTTCTTAACCTGAGGGATCATCTGAGGTCAGCCATCCGGACAGCTGATTAAACTGAGGAGTATTTCTGTCTGTAATTAAGCCCTTTTGTAGGGAAAAATTGATTGGCTGGGCCTGGCTCCCCAATGGGTGGGCCTATTCCCACCCATGGTTGCACCCCCCCCCCCTCTGTAAAATCAATAGATTAGGGCCTAATGAATTTATTTAAATTAAAGATTTCCTTTTATGAACAGTAAACTCAGTAAAATTGTTGCATTAATGTTCATTAATAGATACAGTATCTCACCACCCCATCCCTCTCTCCATATCATCCTCTCATTTAAACATCCAGTCGCCTGAGTGTTCCCCCTATGCGTATGTTTCCTGAGTGGTGGTTGGCCAGCTCAACCACTTCCTGTGACAATTTAAGGATGCCGTCCTCATCTCTCATTATTGTCGCCTCTGTTTGCGTCTCTCCCCTCCCTCCTGCCCCTTTGTTCTCTTGCTCTCTCTCTTTCTGAGTATCTCTGTCCCTTCTCTCTGTGTCTGCGTCTCTCTCTCCCTGATTCTTGGCGCGGGGAGTTAAGGCGCTCGCTCCTCCGCTCTGTGGAATTCAGGGGTTGTAAAACAGAAACGATGCATCAGCACATTCAGACTGAGTCACTCAAACCCAGAGCACTGTGACTTGTATTGAATCACCAGGCTGGTGCCACCTGCTGGACGGATATAAACCTAGGGTACATTTCTCTTGTCCAAACTGGCTTCCTCTCCTTGATCTGAAAGCACAGGCTGAGTGCAATATGGGAAAAGCTTTCTATTAGGGAAGCTTAGACTGAGATGCACCCTAAACACGAACACTTAGAGCAGGGCGATATATCATCTAATGGATCCACATACCAGTATGGATTTTTATCACTGAGTGTCAGTATTAAGGTCTAGTATTGCCATAACCAATGTAGTTCCTTCCATACAACATGAGTAAAGACTGTTCTCTTATCTAAAATCTCCATTTCAACTATACGGAGCCCCACCTTGTTTTTTGATAAAGAAGTGGTATCCATGATATGCCAATGTTGGGAGTGTCATGTCTTGACTCCGACCCCCTTCTCTCTCTAAGGTGGTGATTAACTGTCCGATTGTGAAAGGCCTGAAGTACAATGAGGCCACGCCCAACTTCCACCAGTGGCGGGACGCACGGCAGGTGTGGGGGCTCAACTTTGGCAGTAAGGAGGATGCTGCCCTCTTCGCCAACGGAATCGCCCACGCACTGGAAGTGCTCAATTCCCTGTCAGACGCAGGTACTATTAGAATAGATTGTACATGCAGCCTCAACATGCTTTGCAATTACCTAAAGGCACAGCACTGTCTGAGAAAGAATTGCGAAAGATGCATGTGTAGAAACATGAGCATGACTTGCATCTCACAGCTTTCTTCCTAAGTCATACTCTCTCTCCCTTCTCTATCTCCAGGTTACGCTACCCTCCCACGCCCAGTGTCAAATGGACCCTCCCCAGAGGAACTGGAACAGCAGCGGAGGTACCAAGTGTGGGATATCTGGGGTGGGAGGGGAGTACAGTACACTCGCCTTTACTTCCAGATTGAGTTGTAATTAAGGGTCAATACAAGTATCATGACAAAATATCTTCGTATGACCAGAGTCCCACTGATCCGGTTTTACATAACCACACATGCACACTGACTCAAAGGATTTGTCGGCATTAGCCTTCCACTGCTTAGCCCTCAGCCAGCCTCTTGAGGGCCGAGTCTGCAAAGCGAAAGAAGGTCAACTCTTTGACGTCGAAATCTATCCTTTCCCACCAACTCCTCTCCCTGTGGACCCCACACTCGCCAAGGATACGGCCAGCTTTTACCCCTCATCTCATTTAGTCTAATGGGCAATCTATCACACACTGGGGAGGCTCTGGGATAGGCTGGCGAGATTGTCCATCAAATGGTGGTAGTAATGGTCACAGATATGATTGTCAAGATGGTACCGACTGTAAGGGGCGACATCTTACGAGCTCCAACTCCTTTGCTATATAGTGACTTTTATCGTGTTTATCTTTTTTTTGTACAGAAATGTTCAATTGCTGGGAATGAGCTGTTCTAGACAACTGTGATCACGCTCTCCGTAGCCGATGTGAGCAAGACCTTTTTAAACAGGTCAACATTCACAAGGCCGCTGGGCCAGGTGGATTACCAGAACGTGTACTCCGAGCATGCGCTGACCAACTGGCAAGTGTCTTCACTGACATTTTCAACCTCTCCCTGTCGGAGGTAAGGTAACCTGCTTAAATGACTACCGATCCGTAGCGCTCACGTCTGTAGCCATGAAATGCTTTGAAAGGCTGGTCATGGCTCACATCAACACCATTATCCCGGAAACCCACTCCAATTTGCATACTGCACCAACAGATCCACAGATGATGCAATCTCTATTGCACTCCACACTGCCCTGTCCCACCTGGACAAAAGGAACACCTATATGAGAATGCTTTTCATTGACTACAGCTCAGCGTTCAACACCATATTGCCCTCAAATCTCATCACTAAGCTAAGGACCCTGGGACTAAACACCTCCCACTGCAACTGGATCCCGGACTTCCTGACGGGCCGCCCCCAGGTGGTAAGGGTAGGTAACAACACATCCGCCATGCTGCTCCTCAACACAGGGGCCCCTAAGGGATGTGTGCTCAGTTCCCTCCTGTACTCCCTGTTCACTCATGACTGCACGGCCAGGCACAACTCCAACGCCATCATTAAGTTTGCAGATGACACAAGTGGTAGGCCTGATCACAGACAACGATGAGAGGCCTGACTGTGTGGTGCAAGGACAACAACCTCTCCCTCAACATGATCAAGACAAAGGAGATGATTGTGGACTATAGGAAAAGGAGGACCGAGCACGCCCCCATTCTCATCGACGGGGCTGTAGTGGAGCAGGTTGAGAGTTTGAAGTTCCAAGGCGTCCACATCAGTAACAAGCACACCAAGACAGTCATGAAGAGGGCACAACAACCTATTCCCCCCGCAGGAGACTAAAAAGATTGGGCATGGGTCCTCAGATCCTCAAAAGGTTTTACAGCTGCACCATCAAGAGCATCCTGACGGGTTGCATCACTGCCTGGTATGGTAACTGTTCGGCCTCTGACCACAAGGCATTACAGAGGGTAGTGCGTACGGCCCAGTACATCACTGGGGCTGAAATCCCTGCCATCCAGGACCTCTAAATCAGGCAGTGTCAGAGGAAGGCCCAAACCATAGACTGTTCACTCTGCCACCATCCGACAAACAGTACCGGAACATCAGCTGTCATACACTACATACGTGCACACACACATACCGACACAGCACGCACACACTTTTACACTAATTTGCTGCTGCTACTCTGTTCTTTATTTTACTCTTATTATATATCCTGATGCCAAGTCACTTTACCCTGCTTGTACATACAGTATCTACCTCAAGTACCTCGTAGCTCTGCTCATTTTATTTGGTACTGGTACTCCCTGTATGTAGCTCCATTCTTGTGTATTTCATTCCTTTTGTTACTATTTTATTTTTAAACTCTGCATCATTGGGAAGTGCTCGTAAGCAAATGTTTCACAGTAAAGTCTACACCAGCCTTCAGTCAACCAAGAGTGCTTTCAAAGTGTGTGTGTGGCAGCTGCAGGTCCTGTGGGTGACAGATGTGCTGGGGTAGGGGACCTGGATTGACACCGGATTAGGGCTTCTTGGCCAAATGTGTACTTTCATTTCAGTGCTGGACTAATCAGGAGCTCTTTCACCAACCCAGCATAACCACATATTCAGCACAAGTTAATAACAGATATGCTCTTCAGTCTAACGCTGCTCCAGAGCCATTTGTCACAATTAGACAGTGCCCACAAGGATTGTTTGAACATGGTTGTTGCTTTAATTAAATAACTGCTGGTACACTTGCCATGTCATTAGTGTGGAAAGATGAAAACCAAAATGTAATTTCTCTGCCAGGTCACCTCTGGCTTGATCTCCTTTTTCAGGGAGGATGTGGTGCCTTCCCATTCATCCCTTCACCAGATACATTTTTATATTTTTTGTGCCTCTCTATTGACTGTTTGGGTGTTTAGTTTGTTTGTTTGTCTCTTAGTGTTAATCCCCATGAGTTTTATACCTGTAGGCTGGAGCAGCAGAGGCTGGAACAGCAGGAGACAGAGCGTCAGGAGAGAGAGAGGCAGGAGAGAGAGAGACAAGCTGCAGCAGGTCAGAGGTCACACTAACGGCAATACAATTAGCCTATTTGAACACACCTTTTATTTGTTTTACCCATTCCCTGAACGAAGTACACTGACTGTCTTAACTTTTTATTTATTTTTAGTGCCCGCTGCATCGTTGGCTCCCCCAGCACATCCGGGCCCCCCTCCACCCCCCTGCCCTCCTCCGTCTGGGCCCCCTCCACCCCCGGGACCTCCTCCCCCAGGACCCCGGCCGCAGGATCAGGACCCCCGCCCGCCCCACCACTGCCCTCCCCGGGAGGAGATGGGGGTCTAGTGGGAGGTGCAGGGGGCCTGGCGGCAGCCTTAGCCGGGGCCAAGCTCCGCAGAGTGGCCAAGGTGAAAGAGAGAAAGTGGCATCAGGATTAGAATTAGCATAACGATAGATACAAAACTATCTCCACATTTATGCAACCACCATTCATTTCTGATTTGGACTTCAATGCCATTCATTTTGAATGCGGAGCCTCTGTTTTGCAATGCTAGCAAGAGCTAAAGTGTTGTGTCGATACTGATACTCTAACATCTCCTGTGTCTTCTACCGCCCTCTGTAGGAGGATAGTGGTGGTGCTGCTGTTGCTGCAGCACCGGCTGCCAAGCCTGATCAAAGCCGCACCAGTGCCTCCATCGGTGGTGGTGGAGGAGGAGGCTTGATGGGTGAGATGGCATCCATCTTGGCACGGAGGTAGGTGGCACTGAAGAGCGCACTCCTATAAATGAACAGATCCATACGCCTCAGTCTATAGCGCTATGTATGCCCCTCTATGGCGCTGATCTAGCTTGGTGAATCTTTAATTAAGTGTTGTCTCAAACTCTTACTCTCCTTTTATGTCTGTGTCTTGTTCAGGAAGAAAATGGCAGACGGTGGGGCTAAGCCACCTGCTAAGATGGCAGATAATGTAAGTATTTGTTAGTTTATTGGCCAACTATGTTGTGAATACAGATTTGAAAGGTGTCCATGTAGTCAGAAAACACACACGTTTTGCTTGTCTAACTGTTTCTTTTTCCCTACAGGAATACTCAGAGTCCCAAGGCCAAAGTGGTGAGAACCGTCTGTGTGTCAGTCTGTTTTGGTTGTATCTGGAAGACAAATTTGCTTAATATTAGACTTTTATACAGTTTGGATTTAAAATATGCCTCTCTGCTTTTTAGACACTATTGGACGAAGACCTTGGGAAAAATCAGCCACTATGCCAAGGTAAGGTTTCAGCTTCCTATGCTCTCTCCGTGTCTGTAGTAAGAGCAGCCTGTGTGGACGCATGTCAATCTCAGAATTCAAAGAGGTGTGTTGATTGTGTCCCGTTCTAAGAGCAGTGTGTGTCTCACAAACAGGAATCACTCCATCTCCAAGAGCATGGACTCCACCTCTCCCTTGTCCCAAGGTCCCAGGTACAAAGTCCCTTCCTTGACAAGACAACAGGACTGACGCGTTGCTGCTCTTCCTAACATACCGTCCCACCTCCCTTCCCTCTGTCAGGTCAACAGGGGCACAGCTTCAAAGAGTGGTGCTGGGCCATTGTTCTGTTGACAGCACCACCTAGTGGACTGCAGAACGCTGTGACTTCTGTGACAGCTTTTATCATCTCTGCTCAAAAAGCTGCAGGATTCCATTCTGATATGTGAATTTATATTTTTTAAATGTGTATTTATTTATTTGTACCAAAGAAAACAAGTGATGGACAACAATACAGATTTGTTAAAAAAATATATATTTTTAAATGTTGTGGAGGTGTGGTTGGGCTTATATTAAAACAACACCACAAAAAACAAAATCCAATACATGAGTACAAAAACGTTTGTGAAAACGGATAACAAAACCTACTAATTATAAATTAATTGATCAGTAATCACACAAACCATTTTAGTATGAGAGTTAGGCTATATGGAGGGGATTGCTGACCCCCAGTTATCGCTTAAGGTTATTGCCAAAACAGAATCCCTCACTGTGAAGATAAGCATTTCAGAGTATGTTACCTCTATATCTGATCGATAATTGACTATGTGAGAGAGATTTCAGAATTTACCTGGAAGAATCCATTGACGGGTTTAGGTAAACTGTCTCGGGAGGTGTAAATATTTGTAGATGAAAGTGCACAATTGGCGTACATTAATGTCGTAAATAGACACGATATTGAGTTTCTTAAACAAAGGTGCAGATGGAGCCAGGTAATTAGAGGTATCAGCTAGTCTTGAGTAATTTGTGTAGGTAGGAGGCATGTGTACTGGCCCGGACAATATTACAGTAAATGAGATATGGGTAAATTTAAACTATAGTATAGAGTTAGGAAGCAAGCCTGATGACCCATACCACTAATCTTTCTGATGATACCAACAGATTTCATCACTTTGCTGCAGACAAATTGAATATGATCTTTCCAGGATAACTTTTCATCAATTACAACTCCAAGGAATCTAGTGGATGTGACTTCCATTTCATTCCTACCAATTGAGATGTTTGCTCTTTATAAATAAATAATGTTTTTACAATATTTATTTTTGTAAAGAAAATGGGAAGTACGGTAGACACAGCAGCACGGTCATTGATATAGATTAGGAATAACAAAGGTCCAATTATCGATATCTTGACCCTGGTAGATGCACAGCCATTTGAATAAACACATTGTTCTCTAAAATAAACATAACTATATAACCAATTATACACTACCGTTCAAAAGTTTGGGGTCACTTAGAAATGTCCTTGTTTTTTAAAGAAAAGCACCATTTTTTTTGTCCATTTAAAATAACATCAAATTATTCAGTGTATACATTGTTAATATTGTAAATTTACTATTGTAGCTGGAAACAGCTTTAAAGAAAATGTTTTTTATGGAATATCTACATAGGCGTATAGAGGCCCATTTATCAGCAACCATCACCCCTGTGATCCAATGGCATGTTGTGTTAGCTAATCAAAGTTTATCATTTTAAAAGACTAATTGATCATTAGAAACCCCTTTTGCAATTATGTTAGCACAGCTGAAAACTGACCTTTAGACTAGAGTATCTGGAGCTTCAACATTTGGGTTTGATTACAGGCTCGAAATGGCTAGAAACAAAGAACTTTCTACTGACACTCGTCAGTCTATTCTTGTTCTTAGAAATAAAGGCTATTCCATGCAAGAAATTGCCAAGAAACTAAAGATCTCGTACAACGCTGTGTACTACTCCCTTCACAGAACAGCGCAAACTGGCTCTAACCAGAATAGAAAGAGGAGTGGGAGGCCCCGGTGCATGACTGAGCAAGAGGACAAGTACATTAGTGTCTAGTTTGAGAAACAGATGCCTCACAAGTCCTCAACTGGCAGCTTCATTAAGTAGTACCCGTAAAACACCAGTCTCAGCGTCAACAGTGAAGAGGTGACTCCGGGATGCTGGCCTTCTAGAGTTCCTCTGACCAGTATCTGTTCTTTTGCCCATCTTAATCTTATCTTTTTATTGGCCAATCTGAGATCTGGATTTTTCTTTGGCACACCTGTATTTGGGGAGTTTCTCCTGTTCTTCTCTGCAGATTCTCTCAAGCTCTGAGGTTGGATTGAGAACGTTGCTGCACAGCTTTTTTCAGCTCTTTCCAGAGATGTTCGATCGAGTTCAAGTCTGAGCTCAGGCTGGGCCACTCAAGGACATTCAGAGACTTGTCCTGAAGCCATTCTTGCGTTGTCTTGACTCTGTGCTTTGGGTCGTTATCCATTTGGCAGGTGCACCTTCTCATCCATCGGAGGTCCTGAGCACTCTGGAGAAGGTTTTCATCAAGTATCTCTCTGTACTTTGCTCTGTTAATCTTTTCTTCCCCTGACTGGTCTCCCAGTCCCTGCTGTTGAAAATCATCCCCACAGCATGATGCTGTCACCACCATGCTTCACTGTAGGGATTGTGCCAGGTTTCCTCCAGATGTGGCACTTGGCATTCAGACCAAAGAATTCTATTTTGGTTTCATCAGACCAGAGAATCTTGTTTTTTTTACCGAGGAGTGGCTTCCGTCTGGTCACTCTACCGTAAAGGTGGAGTGCTGCAGAGATGGTTTTCCTTCTGTAAGGTTCACAGAGGAACTCTGGAGCTCTGTTAGTGACCATCGTATTCTTCGGCACATCCCTGACCAAGGCCCTTCTCCCCTGTTTGTTCAGTTTGGCCGAGCACCCAGCTCTGGGAAGAGTCATGGTGGTTCCAAACTTATTCCACTTAGGAATGATGGAGGACACTGTGTTCTTTGGGACCTTCAATGCTGCAGAAATGTTTTGGCTACCCTTCCCCAGATCTGTGCCTTGACACAATCCTGACTCAGCTCTACAGACAATTCCTTCCACCTCATTGCATTGTTTTTGCCCTGACATGTACTGTCAACTGTGGGACCTTATCTAGACAAGTATGTGCCTTTCCAAATCCTGTCCAATCAATTGAATTTACCACTGGTTTACTCTAAGTTGAAGAAACATCTCAAGGGATGATCAATGGAAACAGGATGAACCTGAGCTCAATTTCTAGTCTCATAGCAAAGTGTCTGAATACTTATGTAAATAAGATATTTCTGTTCTAAAACCCTGTTTTCACTTTGTCATTATGAGGTATTGTGTGTAGATTGCTGAGGATTTTTATTTATTTAATCCATTTTAGAATAACGTTGTAACGTAACAACATGTGGAAAGTCAAGGGGTCTGAATCCTTTCAGAATACACTGTAGATGCCTTTTTCTTATTCAACAGTTGAGGGATGATTTTCCAAGTTTACTTTATATTATTTAGGAATTCTTGGAATTTGATATCCATTGATGTAGTATAGAATGGAATATTGTGTGTTTGGCCTGTTATTTCTGGACATTTGGTGTTGTGGTCAACAGTCAAATGTCATTGAAACTTTGAAAGCCATCCTTAGGTTGTCTGTTTTTCACAGAATGTGGTTTTGAATGTGTGGTGCTTCCTGAGGCCTCTTTGGTGGCGCTATGGTGATGGGTTGGATTGACAGCGTAGGTTGTCAAGGTGATGAGACTATGCTCGATCTTAATCAGTCCCTCCCTTTCTCTCTCTGCCTCCCCTACCCACTCGCTTTCTTTCCCCCCCCCCATTGCCACACCCCATCCAGGGTGAAGCAAGCAGGTGTTAATAATGATGCTGGAGGTGGTGAAGAGACCGATATTGAGAGGATTAAACAGGTAAATATTATTTTCTGCTGCACCTCTAATGCCAAGACTAGTAAAGACATAATCATATACAATACTAATACTGTAAATGTTAGAATGTTTTGATTGCTTCTTGCAGGAGATTCTTGATGAGATGCGGAAGGAGTTACAAAAAGTCAAGGAGGAGATAATCGGAGGTGAGACTGCAGATATTTGTTTTGGGCCACAACCATGTTTCACAGACTGTTCCAATGACTTTACATTTACATTTAAGTCATTTAGCAGACGCTCTTATCCAGAGCGACTTATAAAAGTCCAAATTGAGGGAGAAAATAGCAAAGGCACTACTTATTTTGTTTGATGTTGTATTGATTGTTCCTTGTCTCCTGTTCCACAGCCTTTATTGAGGAGCTACAGAAGAGGGGCTCCACATAGTTCTGCTAGTGTGGTGGGGTGGATAGAATGGATAGAGGAGGTTATGGCCCTGTGTGGACCTCTCCCCCATCACCCCCTCCAGTGTACCCCAGGGATGTTTCTTTATCTTCCTCACATTCACATACCTACATAATTGCATTTAATTGTACCTTTAACCCGGGGAACTGATTTAACAACCACATCCAAACAAAGGACTAGATCACCTGCTGCGTTGATACCAGCTCTCCTCGCTCATCCCTTGTCTCCAACTTTTCCTTCATTTCATGACAACCACTGCAGAGCACATAATGACGGCTGTTGTTGCTCTTACTCCTTGTCATGTACAGTTGTATCTCCCCCCATGTATCTGTCCCATAGAAATCATGCTCCTATTCACTCCCTTCGTCAGACAGACCATTGTAATTACTGGGGTATTCAGTAATCAGGGAAGATCATATCATTCATTCTTGTTATTGTAATGGCAGAGTGGATGGTTGGCTTTTGTAAGAATCCTCTTTAACCTGGCACAACTTCAACCTCATACGGCCTTCAAATAAAAACTTTTATATAGGCCAAGCTTTCAAGGGTTATGTTGTCTTGGCCTATTTTGAGAATGTGGGAGGACCCTACCAGATTGTTCATGGACCCTGTGGTTGATGGCTTTCATCCACAGCACACACTGCTCCCTGCAGGCCTGGTGCACAATGGCAAGAGCTTATACTGCCTTGAAGCAAAGTCTACCGCTCCCAAGTGGACTGTTCTGTCAATGGCCAAAATAGAGAGACTACGCAAACTTCAATTCTACAGACTTGGAGAAGTCAGAGGAGACATGCAAAGGGAATGTGATGGACGACTGCCCGGAGTGCTGTGAGAGAGGAGAGTGCTGTGGTTCTGTGCTATGGAGGGAATCCTTGTTCTTTCTGCAATGTACTTGGCCTAGAGAAAGTGTAAATTTTGTGTGCCACTCCCTGTGCCACACACTCTTTACCTTCTGCTCAAAACAAGACACTAATCATTGGCCAGTGCAGTTGTCCTAAACTGTACTGTTTTGTTTTAGGTGTGTTTTCTAACTACATTGACATAGTTATGGAATTTTTTTTTATATTTCAATTGGCCATGACCAACTGCCTTGGAGAATAGATATTTGTTTTGAGGGAAAATATTAGCAAAACTGAATTGCTGTTTCTATTTTAATTTGAGGTGAATGGGAATTGTTTTGATTGTTTTATTTTTTAAGAGAATATTTTGGGTTACTGTTTTTTCTAATAGAGTTTAAGCTTTTTACACTGAAATATAAATAAAACATTGTAGAGACACTGGATTGGAGATGCCTTTTATAGTCAAATACAGCCGCTTCTTGTAACACGAGTCTTGGGTTTTACCTTTTGTTGGTCTTTCCATTGAAGTGCATTTCTATCCTTTTCAAGCCTTTAATATATTCTGGCTGTCAAGGCATTGAATTGAATTATGTTGTGCATGTATTCAATACAGCTCAAACGCATTTATGAACATTTCAAATAGGAAAGAATTAAATTTATTTAGATATTTTCAATATGACTCACAGCATAGGGGTGGGGGATATAGGAATGTTTCTCTAGTTTTGTTCCTTCCAGAGTGAGGGATCAAATGTTTTTCTCTATTAAAGTGTGCTTGCGGATCCAACTAAAACGGTTGTGTCAGGGTTATATATATATATATATATATTAGTTAGAGTAGGATCCCATTTATGATCAACTGGTCCAATGATTCAGACATGACATAAATGAGACCTTATGCATGCTACAGGACAGTGGCATGCATGATAGAACAGCACCTATGAGTTTAGAATTCATTTCATGACTTAAAACGAGTCATTCTAGAGCTGAGACCTTGTGACAGACACGATATTTAAACATATGAACATGAAAATCCTACACTGTATGAACAACATGCACTTTTAAAGTGCATATCCACTTTTAAAGTCCGCTGCCTATGATGAAGCGTGAGTTATCCGGAACTGACGTAAAAGGGCGAATGATGTGGCACAAATTGGAAGTCAATGTGAAATAAATAAGTGTTTGCCATCTTAGATAAATTAAGGTTTGTTTTAGACTGTTCAGAGGCCAAAGACAAAGATGAAATGACAGGTGGAACAATCATATTGGTTTGTCTTTCCTTCCAGAGATATCCCTAGCGGCTTCCGGATTGATAACATTCTGACAAAGATGGTGGCTAAATGAAGACATCTAACTCAGGCCGTTTAACTTCGAAAAAAATGTCCCAGTTCCGGTTTGCTTAAGGGGGTGGCTCTCAATGCGATAGCAGCTGTGTCTTATCGGTTTAGTTCACTGACTGTATATGAACAAAAACGATTAGGGAGTTGGATGTCTTGCTTCCTCTTCCGTCTCAGATTTTGATCCGTTTCCGCCGCCATTGCAGGTTTGGACTGAGATCAGTGTTTAAGACACTGCTATCCATCCATTCCGGCAGTGGAGAAAACGCATAAACATCCGGCGGCTACACTTGACATATTTTGGAAAATATTTCCAATAACAGCTTGCTTGGACGTAAATATTCACTGTCTGACTACGACTTACGAATCAGTGAGCGAGGAGGTCGTAGCTAGCACGGTGCTAACCTAGCCAGCTAGCTTTTTAGCTAGAATTCCAGGACTCCGTAGAAGCAAAGGAAAACCGCAATGGCTCAAATACTACCTATTCGCTTCCAGGAGCACCTGCAGGTATGAAAACAATATAGCGAAATACTAGTCGTGGCGAGGGCTCGTAACTATCGCACTAAACCCCTCCAGATCTTTATCGGTTGCTTGACGATTTTCGCTAACTGTTAGCTAGCTAAGCTAACTGTAGCTGGCAGTCCAACACCCGCAGCGAAATGAATGACCTCTCCTCCCAGTTGCCATATTATGCTAGCTAGCTAGCGAAAAGACTAGCACAGTGACAGTGAACGTTAACTTTCTGTGGTTGCCATCAAACGTAACGTTAACTGCTTTATATGATGGCTGCTATTTTGATTTTAATTGGCCTGCTAACTCAAACATATGTCATGTTAAGTAATGGCTAACTACTTAACTAGATAGATACGTTTCTGTTTGACAGTCCATTCAATAACAGCCAGATACATTTAGCTATTTCTGCTAGTGTTGACACTGATCTTAGTTTACCCCTACCCTGACATTCAAGTGAGGCAGTTGTTCAGTAAACTAAAATGGTTTAATCCACAGACAGATGTTCTATGGTTAAAACAACATGGCTTTCTACAATGCCTTGCTAGTTAGTATTATTTATTTTGATGTTGTTATATCTATGGCCATTGGATGATAAAAGGGTAATGGGTTTGAGTCAGTACAAATGGATAGCTACAGTACGAATTATCATCAACATAAAATCTTAATCTCTGCAATGATCATTAACCTGTGCATGAGCCTTAAGGTCGGTTAGCCCACAGAACTAAAGTGTTGGCATTAGTTCCAGGACAGGAGCCAACACGTTTTCAGGTCTCAGACAAGATCACTCACTCATCATGCAAGCGTAGTTCACTGAACCACCTCTGCTACAGTCACACTAGCAATTGTTTTTTTCAATCAAAATCTTTCTAACAATGTAATTCCATTTCCTTTAGCTCCAGAACCTGGGGATCAACCCAGCTAACATTGGATTCAGCACCCTGACTATGGAGTCTGATAAGTTCATCTGTATAAGAGAGAAGGTGGGCGAGCAGGCACAGGTTGTCATCATTGATATGGCCGACCCCAACACTCCAATCCGTAGGCCCATCTCTGCAGATAGCGCCATCATGAACCCTGCTAGCAAAGTTATTGCCCTCAAAGGTAAGGACTTCCACTGAGCCTGACTTGTTTCCTTTGACTGAACTCATATGTACAGAGGCTGTGTTTTTAACAACTTAACCACTTAGTTTGGGTGAATTAACTTCAACTTTCACTGCTGTAGGCCTTCATTTTCCTATGTGTTGCTGTCCTAATATTAAAGGGAGTTTGTGTATGTACGATTTTGTTTGTCGGCAAGTTAATAATCTAGGCCTGTCACATTCTGCTTCACCTGTTAATGACCATATACAGGCCTGTCCATTTTATTATTTGTTTTAAAAAATCAGAAGTAAAACTGCTTGTGAGTTGCAATTTATGGTCTACATTTGAAACAATTGAACCCCTTTTGTACACTGATAAAATTGTCATACTATCATGAATGCTTTTTCTATTTTTGCTTGTTTTTGCTCTTTTCGTTTCTTAATGCTTTCTTATATGTTTGCAGACGGTGAGTTGGATTTTATATATCATGAGTTGTGGAAGTTGTAATCATGTTTGCACTGTGATGGAATGTCTGCCCAGTACTGTATATGTTCTGTTTACATAGGAAAGAGTGCTTCCATTCTACTTTCGAACATAAGGGGATTGATTTTTTTTTAAACCAGGAGGCTTTAGGGTAAATGGCAAACAGAATAGGGATGTTCAAGGGAGTTCATCAAGACCTCTAGGTTTGAGGAAAAAAGGGTTAAAGTAAAAACATCTGAGAATAACTTGTGCACCTTTTATATTGCACACTACTTTCTCAATTGAGTAGATGGCAAGGCTAATGCACAGACTGAGCCAGTGAAACATTCCTCTGAAGCAAGATCCTTGTGATAACTTTTGATAATGTATTATTCATTCCCCTATTATGACTATATCCAGTTTGAGAGCTGGTCTTGGACTATAGGCCAAAATAGTCAGTTTGCATGATTTTTGTCAGTGCATCCTGGGCTGCAGTGTAAGAACCTTGCATTCAGAAACAAAGTGTATTGCAGATTAGACTTCAAGAAAATCTGATATGCAATGCAACATTTCAATACTAGACTATTGTAGCCAAATTAATTTGTATTTGTGTTGATTGATTGATTAATATTGATTTGACACTATGTATTCTATTTTAAGCGTTCACTTGTCAGACGACACTAATGACCAAAAGTATATGTGGACACCTGCTCGTCGAACATCTTATTAAAAAATAATGGGCATTAATATGGAGTTGGTCCCCCCTTTGCTGCTATAACAGCCTCCACTCTTCTGGGAAGGCTTTCCGCTAGATGTTGGAACATTGCTGCAGGGACTTGCTTCCATTCAGTCACGAGCATTAGTGAGGTCATACACTGATGTTGGGTGATTAGGCCTGGCTCACAGGACTTCGGCGTTCCAATTCATCCCAAAGGTGTTAGATGGAGTTGAGGTCAGGGCTCTGTGCAGGCCAGTCAAGTTCTTCCACACCGATTTCGACAAACCATTTCTGTATGGACTTTGATTTGTGCACGAGGGCGTTGTCATGCTGAAACAGGAAAGGGCCTTCCCCACACTGCTGCCGTAAAGTTGGAAGCACAGAATCTTATATAAAATGACTTATGCTGTAGCATTAAGATTTCCCTTCCCTGGAACTAAGGGGCCTAGCCCAAACCATGAAAACAGCCCCAGACCATTATTCCTCCTCCACCAAACTTTACAGTTTGCAGTATGCATTGGGGCAGGTAGCATTCTCCTGGCATCAGCCAAACCCAAATTCCTCTGTCGGACTGCCAGATGGTAAAGTGTGATTCATCACTCCAGAGAACCCATTTCCACTGCTCCAGAGTCCAATGGCAGCAAGCTTTACACCACTCCAACAGAAGCTTGTCATTGCGCGTGGTGCTCTTAGGCTTGTGTGCGGCTGCTCGGCCATGGACACCCATTTCATGATGCTCCCAACGAACAGTTATTGTGCTGACGTAGCTTCCAGAGGCATTTTGGAACTCTGTAGGTAGTGTTGTGGCCGAGAATAGATGATTTTTACGTTCTACCTGTTTCAGCACTTTGCGGTCCTTTTCTGTGCGCTTGTGTGGCCTACCACTTCATGGCTGAGCCATTTTTGCTCATAGACGTTTCCATTTCATGATAACAGCACTTACAGTTGACCAGGGCAGAAATTTTACGAACTGACTTGTTGGAAAGGCGGCATCCTATGACGGTGCCACGTTGAAAGTCACTGAGCTCTAAAGTAAGGCCATTCTACTGCCAATATTTGTCTACGGAGATTGCATGTCTGTGTGCTCGATTTTATACACCTGTCAGCAACGGGTTTGGCTGAAATGGCCAAATCCACGTATTGAAGTGATGTCCACATACTTTTGTGTATACAGTACCAGTCAAAAGTTTGGACACAGCTTGTTCCAGGGTTTTTCCTTATTTTCACTATTTTCTACATTGTAGAATAATTGTGGAGACATCAAAACGATGTAATTGCACATGGAATCATGTAGTAAACAAAAAAGTGTTAAACAAATCAAAATATATTTGAGATTCTTCAAAGTAGTCACCCTTTGCCTTGATGACAGCTTTGCACACTCTTCTCATTCTCTCAACCAGCTTCATGGGGTAGTCACCTGGATTGCATTTCAATTAACAGGTATGTCTTAATGCGTGTTGGGACACAGTAGGGGTGGTATACAGAAGATTTATTTGATAAGACCAATTCCATATTATGGCAAGAACAGCTCAAATAAGCAAAGAGAAACGACAGTTCATCGTTACTTTTAAAACGTGAAGGTCAGTCAATCCGGAAAATGTCAAGAACTGAAAGTTTCTTCAAGTGCAGTCGTGAAAACCGTTAAGCAATATGATGAAACTGGCTCTCATGAGGACCACCATAGGAAAGGAAGACCCAGACTTAACTCTGCTGCAGAGGATAAGTTCATTAGACTTACCAACCTTAGAAATCGGCAATTAACTACACTTCAGATTGTAGCCCAAATAAATGCTTCAGACTTGATGTATCAGATACATCTCAATATCAACTGTTCAGAGGAGATTGCATGAATCAGGCCTTCATGGTCAATTTGCTGCAAAGAATTCACTACTAAAGGACACCAATAAAATACTTTCTTGGGCCAAGGAACACAAGCAATGGACATTAGACAGGTGGAAATCTTTCCTTTTGGTATGAGGAGTTAAAATGTGAGATTTTTGGCTCCAACCGCCGTGTCATTGTGAGATGCAGAGTAGTTGAATGGATGATCTCTGCATGTGTGGTTCCCACCGTGAAGCATGAAGGAGGAGGTGTGGTGGTGCTTTGCTTGTGACACTGATTGTGATTGACTTATTTAGAATTCAAGGTACACTTAACCAGCATGGTTCCACAGCATTTGGCAGCGATATGCCATCCACTAAGCGCAAACCAGATGGGGACTATCATTTGTTTTTCAACAGGACATTGACCCAAAATGCACCTCCAGGCTGTGTAAGGGCTATTTGACCAAGAAGGGGTGTAATGGAGTGCTGCATCAGATTACCAGGACTCCACAATCACCTGGCCTCAAACCAATTGAACTGGTTTTGGGATGAGTAGGACTGCAGAGTGAAGGAAAGGCAGCAAACAAGTGCTCAGCATATGTGGGAACTCCTTCAAGACTGTTGGAAAAGCATTCCAGGGGTCGACCTCATGAAGCTGATTGAGAGTACAAAGCTGTCATCAAGGCAAAGGGTGGCTAGCACTTTTTTTGGTTACTACATGATTCCATGTGTTATTTCATAGTTTTGATGTCTTCACTATTATTCAATGTAGAAAATAAGAAAAACCCTTGAATGAGTAGGTGTGACCAAACTTTTGAAATAGTACTGTGTATATACAGTGGCAAGAGAAAGTATGTGAACCCTTTGTAATTACCTGGATTTCTGCATAAATTGGTCATAAAATTTGATCTAATTTTCATCTAAGTCACAACAATGGACAAATAGTCTACTTAAACTAATAACACACAATGATATGTTTTTACGTCTTTATTTAAGACACTATGTAAACATTCACAGTGCAGGGTGGGGAAAGTATGTGAACCCTTGGATTTAGTAACTGGTTGACCCTCCTTTGTCAGCAATAACCTCAACCAAACATTTTCTGTAGTTGTGGATCAGACCTGCACAATGGTTAGGAGGAATTTTGGACCATTGCTCTTTACAAAACTATTTAAGTAAAGCAATATTCTTGGGATGTCTAGTGTGAACCGCTCTCGAGGTCATGCAACAGCATCTCCGTCCTGTTGAGGTCAGGACTCTGACTGGGCCACTCCAGAAGGCGTATTTTCTTCTTTTGAAGCCATTTTGTTGTTGATTTACTTCTGTGATTTGGATCGTTGTCATGTTGCATCACCCAACTTCTGTTGAGCTTCAATTGGCGGACAGGCCTAACAATCTCTTGCAAAATGTCTTGATAAACGTGGGAGTTCATTTTTCTGTCAACGATAGCAAGCTGTCCAGGCCCTGAGGTAGCAAAGCAGCCCTAAACCATGAAGCTCCCTCCCCCATATTTCACAGTTGGGATGAGGTTTTGATATTGGTGTGCTGTGCCTTTTTTTTCTCCACACATAGTGTTGTGTTCCTTCCTTCCAAACAGCTCAACTTTAGTTTCATCAGTCCAGTAGTGCTGTGGAACATTCAGGTGCTCTTTTGCGAACTTCCGATGTGCAGCAATGTTTTTCTTTGGACAGCAGTGATTTCTTCCATGGTGTCCTCCCATGAACACCTTTCTTGTTTAGTGTTCTACATGTTGTAGACTCGTCAACAGATGTGTCAGCATGTTCCAGAGATTTTTTAAGTCTTTAGCTGACACTCCAGGACTCTTCTTAACCTCATTGAGCATTCTGTGCTGTGCTCTTGCAGTCATCTTTGCAGGACGGCCACTCCAAGGGAGACTAGCAACAGTGCTGAACTTTCTCTATTTATAGACAATTTGTCTTACCATGGACTGATGAACATCAAGGCTTTTAGAAATACTTTGTAACCCTTTCCAGCTTCATTCCAGTCAAATTCTTAATATTGGGTCTTCTAAGATCTATTTTGTTTGAGGCATGGTTCACATCAGGCAATGTTTCTTGTGAATAGCAAACTCAAACTTTTTGAGTGGTTTTTAAAGTGCAGGGCAGCTCTATCCAACATCTCTAATCTCGTCTCATTGACTAGACTCCACATTAGCTGACTCCTGACTCCAATTAGGTTTTGGAGAAGTCATCAGCCTAGGGATTCACATACTTTATCCGACCTACACTGAATGTTTAAATTATGTATTCAATATAGACACAATAATTTGTGTGTTATTAGTTTAAGCACACTGTCTATTGTTGTGACTTAGAGGAACAGATCTTTTTTTTTTTTTACCAATTTATGTAGAATTCCAAAAAGCAATTGATCACTTACATTATACAATGTGTCATTTCTCTTTGCATTAGATGGGCTAGTTTTATTTTAAATGTAGCTCTGATTTGTAGTCCTGGTGTATAGCATTACACAACAGGAAATGTAGGCCTATAGACTTTTGAGTGGTGAAATTAGTTAACAGTAGCAGGTTCATCATAGGCTACAGACACAGGAAATTAATGAATAGGAAACCCTTTCCTTGCTCCAATAATAAGCCAGTGATTGGAAAGCCTGAAATGGAATGGTTGTCAGTCAGTGCATCCAAAGACACTTCTCGTACGCCATCGCATCAGTTTGTGTTTTGTGGTCTTGCGTTAATCAGCATTCAGACCCAATTCCAAACTTCTTAATTCATCTCAGGATGAGCATACTGTGGTTAGGAATCCTGTAGAGCTGCTTGTACTCCTGGAAGTTCACCTATGACGAGGCACATACAATAGTAGGACTTTTTAACAGTAATTAATGGAAGACCTTATACAGTTCCATCAAAGTATTCATACCCCTTGACCTATTCCACATTTTGTTTTTACAGCCTGAATTCAAAATGGATTAAAATAAATCTTAACCATCTACACACAATACCCCATAATAGCAGTGAAAACATGTTTTTAGAAATGCTTGCAAATTTTATTGAAAATAAATACAAGTATTCACACCCCTTTGCTATAACACTCGAAATTGAGCTCAGGTGCATCCAATTTCCTTTGATCATCCTTGATATCACTACAACTTTATTGTAGTTCACCTTTTGGACAATTCAATTGGTTTGACATGATTTAGAAAAACTCACCTTTCCATATAAGGTCCCACAGTTAATAGTGCATGTCAAAGCAGAAACTATACTGTTGTTGTGCCTTTGGCATTATTAAACTGAAGATTCATCTTTATCAAATGACTCTATTGTTATGTGATTAAACTGATTAATCATGTAACTGTAATTAACTAGGAAGTCGGGGCACCAAGGAAAATATTCAGATTACAAAGTTATACTTTTCCTAATAACTTTTCAGATATTTTCATATCTGATCAATAGTCTTCTGATTAATTATTTATTTTACCTCACGTTAGTCTCATTCCAAACGTCGTAAATTGTTGGTTATCTGCACGAACCCAGTCTTCACTGAGTCATCCATACATAGTCTTAAATAATTTATTTACTAACTAACTAATTCACAGAAATGCATAAACAAACAGTAGATAGTTACAAGGAAAGGATAACGGCATCAGCAGCTTGGTGTACTAAAGGGAAGGTGGGGTTCGTTTGGGAATACAACACACAGTTGATAATTATAACAATTGAAATGCTAATCCTTTGCACATGAACGCTCACTCATTCGGGAACTATTGCAATCAATATATATATTTTTGCTCAGTGTGTCGTCGGTCTCTGTTGAAAAGTTTGTTTCTGTTGGAGAGTGTCCGTCTTCTCTCAGTCGTGGTTAGAATGGATAGTTCAGAGTGACATTCATTCATGTCGTTATAGATTAGATGTTTCGGCGGTTGTCGGTCTTCGCGTTCAATGATACCGAATTCCTAGCTGCAGACTAGTAATTCATATCAAAGACTTGTTCTTATTCTGTCGGTATCGATAGTCTAAGTGTTTAACCACGTGTTATGGTTAAAAGATAAACAGCGTTATGGTAATGTGGCTGTATTGTCTCCCGTGAGTTTCACAAAATTGTACCAAACGGGCCAGTTCGTAGCTGAATTCTTCACCGATCTGTTATACCTTCTCCAGAACAAATGTTGTTCGGATCTCAAGTTCTGTGCAGTGGAAGAAATTACTTTGTTCTCTATGAAAATCCACTCTGTCTCTATACTGTGGCCATGAGGAGAATCTCCTCTAGGAATTTACGACCTCTCTCTGACCACAGCAGCCTGGGTGTAGGAGACAGGGAGAGGGGGATGGGGCTTGCTGTACCCAAAGAGGGCAACGTCATGACAATGTGAAGTCCAAGGATTTGTCCATAGATCTCCACAATAGAGTTGTGATGAGGCATATGTCTAGGGAAGGGTATTAAACAACCGCGCAAGAAGGACCTTGGTCAGGGAGGTGGTCTAGAACCCAGTGACCACTGACAAAACTATAGAGTTCCTTGACTGAGATAGGAGAAGCTGCCAGAAGGACAACCGTTTCTACAGCACTTCACCAATATTGGCTTTATTGGAGAGTGGCCAGACGGAAGCCACTCCTGAGAAAAACGCACATTACCGCACATCTGGAGTTTGCAAAAAGGCACGTGAAAGTCTAAGAGCAAAGGATTTCTTTGGTCTAATGATAAATGTAAATCTTTGGCCTGAATGCAGAGAGCTATGTCTGGAGAAGCAGGCACAGCTCATCACCCTTCTAACACCATCCCTACATGAGGCGTGGTGGCAGCCGCATGCTATGGGGATGCTTTTCAGCGGCAGGGACTGTGAGACTGGTAAGGATGGAGGGAGCAATGAATGGAGTCAAATACAGGCAAATCCTTGATGAGAATCTGCTTCAGAATGCAAACGACCTTAAATCTTGTCTCCAGTCTGTTCCAACAGGACAATGACCCTAAGCATTCAACCAAAGCACCGCTGGAATGGCATCAGAACAAGAATGTGAATGTTCTTGAGTAGCCCAGCTTAAACCCAGACTTGAATCCCATTGGAAATCTGTGGAAAGGCTTGAAGATTGCTGTTCACTACTGCTCCCCGTCTAACGTTAACAGTGCTTGAGGGAATGGGAGAATCTCAAATTCCAGATGTGCAATGCTGATTGCACATATCCAAGACAACTCAAAGCTGTAATCGCTGCCAAAGGTTCTTCTACAAAGTATTGACTTGTGTGTTAATACTTATGTAAAATAGATATTTCTGTATGTAATTTTCAATAAATTAGCAACATTTCAAAATATCCTGTTTTCCCTTTGTCATTATGGGGTATAGTGTGTAGATGGGTGAGAAATCTAACACCATGTTCAATTCAGGTTGTAACACAACAAAATGTGGAATAAGTCAAGAAGTGTGAACTTCCTGAAGGAACTGGTTTGTAAATGATCAGTTCACCCAGTCACTAGTGGTTGCTGTTTATTAGCCTCATGTGGATTGGTGATGTCTTAACTTTTTTTTGTATTGAGTCTTTTCCTTCCTGAATGCAGATCTTACCACGTTATTGGTTGCCCGTCGTTGTGGTCTTGCTTTCTGCATTGCAAGTGCTGTTTTGTTTGGTCATTTGGTGGCACTCGCACCAAACCATGACTACCACTATTTCTAAATCAAGTGAAATTTGGTATTACAGTATTTTCATTTCCCCTCTAGTCTGTTTGTGTGTGGTGATTAGTAGTTTACATTAGTTCGTGGATATACACTGTTAGATCATCATATTGCTAAACCTTTTAATGTGTGAATTTTCAGCTGCAAAAACCCTCCAGATCTTCAACATTGAGATGAAGAGCAAGATGAAGGCTCACACCATGACTGATGACGTCACTTTCTGGAAGTGGATCTCCCTCAACACTGTAGCACTGGTCACAGACAACGCCGTCTACCATTGGAGCATGGAGGGAGACTCCCAGCCAGTCAAAGTCTTTGACAGACACTCCAGCCTAGCAGGCTGTCAAATCATCAACTACCGCACTGACGCCAAACAGAAATGGCTGCTTCTCATTGGGATTTCAGCACAGGTACTGAAATGGAGGGAATTAGATTGGATTTATGGTTGACGCGAGCTGTATTCTACTGAAGTGACTTGCGTTTTTTTTTTTACGAGTTTGTCATTAGAAGTTAATCCGTGTGAGTGTCAACACTAATGTACAGCAATACACTGACCTGATAGATGCTAATAACATGCTTTTTGGCTGTTTTGAAGCTTGCACAGCATTATGAAATGTTCTGCCCTGATAAGGCTTAATGTACCTCTGGAAAATACTGCTGTAGCACAAGCTCTTGTACAGTATGTGTATTCCTTCATTTTAGCAAAACCGTGTGGTGGGAGCCATGCAGCTGTACTCTGTGGACAGGAAGGTGTCCCAGCCCATTGAGGGCCACGCCGCCGGCTTTGCCCAGTTCAAAATGGAGGGGAATACAGAGGAATCGACACTGTTCTGCTTCGCTGTCCGAGGGCAAGCTGGAGGAAAGGTAGGAATCTCCAGCTTGGACATGGAGTACTCAGGGAGGGCTGGAATGGAATGGAAAAAGAAAAATGAGCAAAGAAGACTGGAAGATGTCTCATTGTTTTTGTTTTTTCCTCTGAATGTGTTTTTGCTTTCCTAGTTACACATAATTGAAGTGGGAACCCCACCAACAGGCAATCAGCCGTTTCCAAAGAAGGCAGTGGACGTGTTCTTCCCTCCTGAGGCCCAGAATGACTTCCCTGTAGCCATGCAGGTACTGGAACCACTTCACAGACAAGAACTCAAACCTGTTCCATACAGTCATGCAGGCCCTCTGCATTAATACCTGTTGTGCTACAGCTTCTGAAGCCTTGTGTCCCTGCTCTCTGTCCTCTAGATCAGCTCTAAGCAAGATGTTGTCTTTCTTATCACCAAATATGGCTACATCCACCTGTATGACTTGGAGACTGGCACCTGTATCTACATGAACCGGATCAGCGGGGAGACCATCTTTGTTACAGCCCCACATGAACCAACCGCTGGCATCATTGGAGTCAACAGGAAAGGACAGGTATGTCTCCACTGGTAAATGGGAGTGTTTTAGTCCTTTTATCAGGAGTAACCAGATGCCAGTGGGCTGATCAATGAGTTTCCTGTCCAAAACACACAGAGCCATTAAATATTCAGGAGGATGGAAAGGTGATCCATGTCTGTAGAGCCTACTGCTCCAGGTCTCCTCCTCAGAATTCACAAACACTGTATACTGCACCTGTGTGACGATGGCTGTCCCATATATGTGACAATGGAAAAACAGGGTGTGTTTGTGTGGAAGTGTGCTTTTGTAAATTAAAAAAAGTGTTATTTTTAACCTTTTTATTTAACTAGGCAAGTCAGTTAAGAACAAATTATTATTTTCAATGACGGCCTAGAAACAGTGGGTTAACTGCCTTGTTCAGGGGCAGAACGACAGATTCTTACCTTGTCAGCTAGGGGATTCGATCTAGCAACCTTTCGATTACTGGTCTAACGCGCTAACCACTAGGCTACATGCCGCCCCAAATTGACGTGTGTGTGTGTGTGTGTGTCTATCAATTGGTGACCTTGGCTGAGGGAAGCCTTGTTTAATACTGATCTAACGGCACCTCCAGCAGAGAGCAGCATGTGAAACACAGTTGGAAATCCTGTCAGGCCAGGCGTCCTAATCTCCTTAAAGCTCCTGGCTCTCTAACCCTCCAGTCTGCTGCTCCTTTATATCTTAATGTAACACACACACACAGACATCACCATGGAGCAGTGTGTTTCTGTGTAGTTAATTCACAAATGCTATTCTCTAGTCTAGCAACATTCTTTTTACACGTTCAATTAAATTCTGAAGAAATATGTGAGTTTAACAAAGGAATTATATACCAGTTTTGTTAAATTTGTCAGTACATATAAACTAATGTAATAGTACACATATCTTCATGTCTGTATAGTAGTGGACTCTCTATCCCTGTATGTGTGTTACTGTGTTTGTCCAGGTGTTGTCAGTGTGTGTGGAGGAGGAGAACATCATCCCCTACATCACCAACGTGCTCCAGAACCCAGACCTAGCCCTGCGCATGGCCGTGCGCAACAACCTGGCTGGGGCCGAGGAGCTGTTCGCCAGAAAGTTCAACACCCTGTTCGCTGCAGGGAACTACTCTGAGGCTGCCAAGGTGGCCGCAAACGCTCCCAAGGTACTGCCAATGCACCAAAACGCACAAACAATTAAAATCATGATCAATGTTTGAATGATATTCCAGCTGCCTTGTGTATAGTAAGGTTTCTACTACTACAGTCTTGTATCATGTTCACTTTTTTTGAAAGTCAAAACGCTCCTTTCCTCCTCCCCAGGGTATCCTGCGTACCCCGGACACCATCCGTAAGTTCCAGAGTGTGCCGGCCCAGCCGGGCCAGACCTCTCCTCTGCTGCAGTACTTTGGCATCCTGCTGGACCAGGGCCAGCTCAACAAGTTTGAGTCTCTTGAGCTGTGCAGGCCCGTCTTACAGCAGGGACGCAAGCAGCTGCTGGAGAAATGGCTCAAAGAGGACAAGGCAAGGAAACCATAGTTATCATAATAAACTGAGACTATAGTTGTCGCTTACTGTTGAGTTTGGATGTTCAACATTGAGCTTAAGTTTTATTTTCCTATTATGTATTGCTCAACATACTGGGCTGTTCAAATATCCCTATAACTAATGGGCTGGCTGGGACTTTATTCGTGACAGTGTTGGTTAGGGATTTATGAAAATTGCATGTTTTTTTTTTTTTAATAGCTGGAGTGTTCAGAGGAGCTGGGGGACCTGGTGAAATCAGTGGACCCCACTCTGGCTCTCAGCGTCTACCTCAGGGCCAACGTGCCCAACAAGGTCATTCAGTGCTTCGCTGAGACCGGACAGTTCCAGAAAATTGTCCTCTACGCCAAAAAGGTTAGTTGTGGTGTTTCTATCTTTCTAAGTCCTTACCAATATAACGTTTGACTTGACACAAAATGGAATTCTTTAATATGGTCAATTTAGATTGTATTCCGTTTTTAACTAACAGATGCGTTTTCCGTATTTCCCTTCTAGGTGGGCTACACTCCAGACTGGATGTTCCTGCTCAGGAATGTGATGAGGATCAGTCCAGAACAAGGCCTGCAGTTCTCTCAGATGCTGGTGCAGGATGAGGAGCCCCTGGCCGACATCACACAGGTCAGGCGGCTAAACGTCTTCACCACCTCAACCATTCATTTATCGTCCTATTTCCCTTACATATACATTTTCTGAAGGAAAAAAACCTTGTTCAGTGCTGCGCTGTGAGGTGCTGTATACAGTAACATGATTGATGTGTGGTAGCTGATGTATTGTCTGTCTCCCTGTTCAGATCGTTGACGTGTTTATGGAGTATAACCTGATCCAGCAGTGTACCTCTTTCCTCCTGGATGCCCTGAAGAACAACAGGCCTGCTGAGGGGCCTCTGCAGACACGCCTGCTGGAGATGAACCTGGTCCACGCCCCACAGGTACACACACACATCACACCCCAATCCACACAGACCCAACACTTACACAGCAATTGTATGCATGTTTTTTCTTTTAGTGCTACACTCTTATTTGCTTCTCTTCCACTGACTCGTGATGTCATGGATTTTAAATTCATGTATGATGTTTTTTTTCTGCTTCAGGTGGCTGATGCCATCCTGGGCAACCAGATGTTCACCCACTACGACCGTGCCCACGTTGCCCAGCTGTGTGAGAAGGCTGGCCTGCTGCAGAGGGCTCTGGAGCATTACACCGACCTGTACGATATCAAGCGGGCTGTGGTGCACACACACCTGCTCAACCCTGAGGTATAGGACACTATCTAACACAACCACACACTGCATGGAATATAATGTCCTGGAGTGTTCATGGTCTTGGTGAACAAGTGTGTACTTGCTGTGTTTTGCTCTTAATAAACATGTGTGCATTCTGGTATTTTTCCTGTCTGCACTGACTCTATGTGTATTGACTCTGTCCTGCAGTGGCTGGTGAACTTCTTTGGCTCCCTGTCAGTGGAGGACTCTCTGGAGTGTCTTCGGGCCATGCTGTCAGCCAACATCCGTCAGAACCTGCAGATCTGTGTCCAGGTGGCCTCTAAGTACCACGAGCAGCTCTCCACCAACTCCCTCACTGAGCTCTTTGAGTCCTTCAAGAGCTTTGAAGGTAAGCAGACCATACACCTGACACAAACCACCTAGTCTTGTCCTCACCTGCATGGAACATGGTCATGACTGTCTCAACAACCACATAGTTGTTCATCCTACCTCTCTATCTATGGGGACTAAGTTCTGTCTCTTCATTCCAGGTCTGTTCTACTTCCTGGGTTCCATCGTTAATTTCAGCCAGGACCCAGAGGTCCACTTCAAGTACATCCAGGCAGCCTGTAAGACGGGACAGATCAAAGAGGTGGAGAGGATCTGCAGAGAGAGCAACTGCTACGACCCCGAACGAGTCAAGAACTTCCTCAAGGTAAGGAAGAGAAGTAGGCATGCTATAGTATGACATCACAGCTTACTTCAGTATTTATTTTGTTAATTACCCTGAAAGCCAAGTCTAGCTGTTAGTTTGATTCTGTGAGCTGATATCAATATTTCCTCTCTTCACAGGAAGCTAAGCTGACTGATCAGCTCCCCCTGATCATCGTGTGTGACCGCTTCGACTTTGTACACGACCTGGTCCTCTACCTGTACCGCAACACCCTGCAGAAATACATTGAGATCTATGTGCAGAAGGTACATAAACTCATATTAACCTGCCTAACAGCTTTTTGTTTGTATACACACACACACACCATTGTACGATATGTGAATTTTCTATAAGAAAAATGTGTTTGTGTGTCAGGTGAACCCCAGCCGTCTGCCGGTGGTGATTGGAGGGCTGCTGGATGTGGACTGTGCTGAGGATGTGATTAAGAACCTTATCCTGGTGGTGAAAGGACAGTTCTCCACTGATGAACTAGTGGCTGAGGTGGAGAAGAGGAACAGGTAAGGACTGTGGGGACTGGGAGAGGGATGTCTCAGCCCAGACTGTCTTTATGCTGTAGTGCATTTAATTGTGACATTACTTCTGAAAGAGAAAGTAGGGTGAAGGGGTGCTGTTTGACCCACTTAAGTGTAAATATATCTAGTTTATGAGCACCTGAAACTTGAAGATGTGTATTTGTTGGCTCCAGACTGAAGCTGCTTCTGCCTTGGCTGGAGGCCCGTATCCATGAGGGCTGTGAGGAGCCAGCTACCCACAATGCCCTGGCCAAGATCTACATCGACAGCAACAACAACCCAGAGCGCTTCCTGCGTGAGAACACCTTCTACGACAGCCGTGTGGTGGGCAAGTACTGTGAGAAGAGGGACCCCCACCTGGCCTGCGTGGCCTACGAGAGAGGACAGTGTGACCAGGAGCTCATTAATGTGAGTGGGGAAATAATAATGACATTTTTACTTGACTAATACATTGAAATGTTAATTTTACACTGTTTGCATACGTTTTCCCTCAAATACTGATCATCTTACATTTCCTGTACAGGTATGCAATGAGAACTCTCTGTTCAAGAGTCTGTCTCGCTACCTGGTTCGCCGTAAAGACCCTGAGCTGTGGGCCAGTGTGCTGCTGGAGAGTAACCCGTTTAGAAGACCCCTCATCGACCAGGTATGGACCTGTTCCTGCCTGTTTGAAATGCAAACCTCATCCTCACTAAAACCATGGGCCAAAATGTTCTGTGATGTCCCACCAAAACGTTGCTTATATTTCGCACAATGGTTAAATTGTTATTTGTGACTTGTTTGGCTAGAAGTTTGCAGAATGGTGACTATTCTCTCCATTCTGGAATGACGTTTGTTGTCTTTCATTCAGGTTGTTCAGACGGCCCTGTCTGAGACACAGGACCCAGAGGAGGTGTCCGTTACAGTCAAGGCCTTCATGACTGCAGACCTCCCCAACGAACTCATTGAGCTGCTGGAGAAGATCGTTCTGGATAACTCTGTCTTCAGTGAACACAGGTACTAGGGCTACTGAAGCTCTGCTACCTGTGCTCACTGGCAGACTGAGCTGTCCATTGTGTGTCTGCTCTTTCAATATCAGGCTTGTTTGTAACTTTAAACTTGTTGTTTTAGTTTGTCATACTGAGCAGAGTTCATCTGTGTTTTTATTCAGAAACCTGCAGAACTTGCTGATCCTGACAGCCATCAAGGCGGACCGTACCCGTGTGATGGAGTACATCAACCGCCTAGACAACTACGATGCCCCCGACATCGCTAACATCGCCATCAGCAACGAGCTCTTCGAGGAGGCCTTTGCCATCTTCAGGAAGTTTGATGTCAACACCTCCGCCGTGCAGGTCAGTGGTTGAGTCTTTTGCTCTGGCAAATGGACCATTGACCAAAATGTTGCTTGTTCAATTCCCGTTGTGGGCAATGCTACTGTTCTGTCTGAATTCTATGGATTAAGAGGTCAACTTGACAAAAGTCATTTCTGTGTGTTTTTAGGTTCTGATTGAGCACATTGGGAACCTGGACCGGGCCTATGAATTTGCTGAGCGCTGCAACGAGCCTCCAGTGTGGAGCCAGCTGGCCAAGGCTCAGCTGCAGAAGGGTCTGGTGAAGGAGGCCATCGACTCCTACATCAAGGCTGATGACCCCTCTGCCTACATGGAGGTGGGCCAGGCTGCAGCCCAGAGTGGTAAGAGACAAAGAAAATGATCCACGTATTGTCCAGCATACAACCAACATTAGGGTTTTTCAATGTAGGCTTGCTATTGGAGGGGAAGGTATTCACCTGCATCCGATTTGGGGGAAAAGTAGTCTGGCTATCAGTCTCTAACATTCCACTCCTTGTGTCATATGCCAAAGAGACGGGACTTCCTGCAATCTCAAAGTTGCAGAAACCAGACTAGGAGAAAAGGGTTTAGTGAAGAAAATATAAATGTTGCTCTACTATCTTCAGGTAACTGGGAGGACCTGGTGAAGTTCCTTCAGATGGCCCGTAAGAAGTCCCGTGAGTCCTACGTGGAGACAGAGCTCATCTTCGCCCTGGCCAAGACCAACCGCCTGGCTGAACTGGAGGAGTTCATCAATGGACCCAACAACGCCCACATCCAACAGGTACGCTCTGAACACAAAATACACATACTGGCGCATAAACACACCGGCATACCCCCACACACGTTTACCTGACACATCCTTCTCCATCACTGCTGACCAGTATCATACCCTTTTCTTATGAAGTATTTCTCTATTCCAGGTGGGTGACAGGTGTTATGATGAGAGGATGTATGATGCGGCCAAGCTGCTCTACAACAACGTGTCCAACTTCGGGCGACTAGCGTCCACCTTGGTCCACCTGGGAGAGTACCAGGCCGCCGTGGATGGAGCCCGCAAAGCCAACAGCACCCGCACCTGGAAAGAGGTGTGCTTTGCCTGTGTGGATGGAAATGAGTTCCGCCTGGCACAGATGTGTGGCCTGCATATTGTTGTCCATGCTGATGAACTGGAGGAGCTCATCAACTACTATCAGGTAAGGCCCATTTGGTTCAATTACTACCAATATTCACTCTCATAGCAATTGCCTTATCCTGGCCAGAGTTAAAGAAAATAATTTACCATACCATAGCATGTGATGTGTTTTTAATGGTCCTGTGTTGATTGAAGATCCCATGGTTGTGTTTGTCTCTAGGACCGTGCTTACTTTGAGGAGCTGATCACCATGCTGGAGGCAGCCCTGGGTCTGGAGCGGGCTCACATGGGCATGTTCACAGAGCTGGCCATCCTCTACTCAAAGTTCAAACCCCAGAAGATGAGGGAGCACCTGGAGCTCTTCTGGTCCAGAGTCAACATTCCAAAGGTAAGAGAGAGGAAGAACGCTACGAGATAGATGTCTATATGCAAGCGGATTGAAATGATCTGCAAAGTCTTTATATTTTGATATTTGTTCATATGTTATTTGAATGCAGCAATGTATGTGATTTAGTGATTCATATCTTTGTGTGCTGCTTTTGGGGTGGGTGACGATAATGTTAATGTGTGTCTTCAGGTCCTGAGGGCTGCAGAGCAGGCCCACCTGTGGGCGGAGCTGGTCTTCCTCTATGACAAGTATGAGGAGTTTGACAACGCCATCCTCACCATGATGAGCCACCCCTCAGACGCCTGGAAGGAGGGACAGTTCAAAGACATTGTCACCAAGGTAACTGACTGACTGCAACAACACACAAGCTCAGCATGTCATGTTTTAGATTTGCAAACATTTTGTATTGGTTGTTGTCATGATGTATTCCTTGGTCATTGTATGAGGCCAAGTATTTGTCACTGACTAGAAATCCACATCCTGCAGCTGAATGTATGAGGCTTGTGATTCCAGGTGGCCAATGTGGAGTTATACTACAAGGCTATCCAGTTCTACCTGGAGTTCAAACCATTGTTACTGAACGACCTGCTCATAGTGCTGTCACCACGACTCGACCACACCCGCGCAGTCAACTTCTTCATGAAGGTACTAGGATGCTACTCTGTCCATACTTGATAGCTTCTTGTATGGCAATCTTTGGCATTCAGAATGACCTGCTTGACTGTTCACTGACTGGACTTTTTTTTCTCTGTCCACCTCCAGACCAAGCAGCTGTCACTGGTCAAGCCGTACCTGCGGTCAGTGCAGAACCACAACAACAAGGGTGTCAACGAAGCACTTAACAACCTCTTCATCACAGAGGAAGACTATGCGGTACTAAGATCTTTTAACATAAGCTTAGTTCTTCATACTTTGACGAGAAGAATCTGTGAGAACACTGAAATTACCATTGTGAAAAGAGAAAGTTCTTTTGAAAAAAAGTCTGCATTCATTTTCTGTCATGCAGAAATGACTTTCTCTCTTATTGTTACTCCTCTGTCCTGTCCAGGCCCTGCGTGCCTCCATTGATGCCTACGACAACTTTGACAACATCACCCTGGCCCAGGGCCTGGAGAAGCACGAGCTGATTGAGTTCAGGAGGATTGCTGCCTACCTCTTCAAAGGCAACAACCGCTGGAAGCAGAGCGTGGAACTCTGCAAGAAGGACAAACTCTACAAGGTCCATCTTCTCCTCAACTTTATATCCAATACTAATATTTTGTCTAAAGACCAGTGATCATCAGCTCACACAGATACCCATGCTGCTGTTGTTTTTGTAAAATGTATGGATCATAACATTGCTTTTTGACGTCACTGTCTGAATTCTTTCCCTGTGTCTCGACGTGTATGTCTGTGGTGTTTTGTGTGTAGGACGCCATGCAGTATGCGTCTGAGTCGAAAGACCTGGAGCTGGCTGAGGAGTTGTTGGCCTGGTTCCTGGAAGAGGACAAGAAGGAGTGCTTTGCCGCCTGCCTCTTCACCTGCTACGACCTGCTGAGGCCTGACGTGGTGCTGGAGACGGCCTGGAGGCACAACATCATGGACTTCTCCATGCCCTATTTCATCCAGGTCATGAGGGAGTACCTCTCCAAGGTGGGTTAGGTTGGCTACGCCTTGGATGGCATTTCACCCCATAGGGTATTTTATACAGAGTGTGGTAAGGATTTTTTGTGCTTAGGTTATCAGTGTCTACAATGAAAAGTAGTCAGTTGTCAGGTGATGTTTTTAATGTACCAATTTACCTTTTTGAGGAGGTCACCTTTTAGGATTTTGTTAACAACCACAACTTCAGCCGATCACATCCTCAACCTGTTCCGTTTCTCTCAGTCATGTTACCGGTAATCATGTCTTCCGATTTTGTTTTCATCTCTGCTACTTTTCCATACAAATGCTAACGTCAGGAGATTCATACTGCTTAGTATTCTTCCATGCCACATATATTTGTCATATGGCAAGAAATAACAGAAATATCACTTCTTGTGGTAGAACATAATGTTAGTATCGGCTATAGTCTGCTGGGATCCAGGACTAACAGGAAGAAATAGACTGCTATGTAGACCAATTGTACATAATTATGCATGTTGTATGATTACTGTAATGATATTTTAAAAACAGGTCTGCTGATAGATATTTTATAACTTAAAAGTACCACATTTGTATCAAAAGTGGCTTATTTCCATCTCTCACTGAGAGTTCTTTTTTTTTCTGATTCCACATTTGTTTGTTCTCTCTGTTGGGAGAGAGTTGGTTTTGTTTTTCTTCTTAAGTTGCCTCTCTGAATTCCCTTTCAGGTTGATGCGATTAAGGAAAAGGTGAAAGTCCAATCCATTTCCAGTCATTCTTTTTGACCCTCTGTAGTCTGTAGTTTGGAGGAGTGAAACTAGAGGAAACTGCATGAGTCTGTCCCCTCCCCATGTCACTGCTGCTTCTGACTCCACACCTTGACCCAGAATGGTCTGGAGTGGGGTTCTCCCACCCTGCCTCTGGGGAGCTGCTGGGCATGCTGGGGTTTGGGATGGCTCTATTAGCTATTGCTCTTTGTTCCAGGGTTGAATCAGTGACTGACCAATCAGGATTCAGGAACTCATTCACCCCAGCAACACCCAAACAGAGGGATGTTTAGTTCCGTTCCATTGAGGCTGCCCACATAAACCAGCAAACTCAGTAACTGTCCAGGAGCAGGAAAGGAGAGCTCTACTCTGGATAACCTACTGTAGTCAGACAATACTCTCCCTTAGACCTGTAGATACTAATGAAAACTACCACTGTCTGTAATATCACTGGTCTGCTGTTGCTTGAGGCTGTGATAATCTCTACCACTTGCCATTTAGTGGTCAACCTTGGTAGAGTACTGGGGTTTGATTTGTACTGAAATGAATGCTGAAACAGCCCTGGGACCACATTGAATGTGGTTTGACCAGAGCTTAGGGCCAACATTGTTCAATTTTGTCCTTTTATAGTGAAGTAATGTAGCCTCATATTTGGGCTATGCACAGCTGGAGACAGCTGCACAGCTGGAGAATAGAACACATTGTGTATGGAAATTTTGATCATTCTTTCAGAGTACCCTTTTATGTAACGGTTTACGGAGTTAACTCTCAAGTAAAAAATGCCTAGTTTTAGATGTAAATATCCTCAACATTGTGACATGTATGGAGATGTTTTTTGCATTTTATTATAATTGTGTTCCTTTTATTTGTTATATTAATTGTACTGTAGTGTCTTTGCTACTCCAGAACTGTAAAGTGTGGTCTGTTCAATGACAAGTGGAGTACTGTGTGTACATAGTGTGTCGAACGCGTGTAACATACTTGCATTGTATTCAGGGCAAGCATGCGGTTCCCCCGCCCATAGCACTAGCAGCATTTTTGGACAGGCTTGGAGACGTTGTTGGCTGTGCCTGCTTCTGGACGCCTTGACTGGCCGTACAAACCATCCCTCCATCCTCTCACTCCCTCCACTATGGCTCTCTGCCTTTCTCATGCACTCTTCTAAACAGAGAAATGACCTAACTGCTGCTTCAGCATGTCTCTTTCCCCTTCAATGAACCTACAGCCTGTTTACCTGCATCTTAAAACAATGTACTGACTGTTTTGGCAGAAGGCAAGTATGTAGAGAACTGAACCCTACGTTGTGATCTGACAGGAGAGAAGTATATTCATAGATGACTTATGGTTTTGTTGAAGTGATCTTGTGAATTTTCAGGATGCATAGGTTGTGTATGTCTCTCATATTCAAGATGCTGCTTGCTTGAACCTGTGAATTGTCAGTCTCGCCTTTTTCTTTTACAATTCCTGCTCTAAGCTGCTTAATAACTAATCAAGCAGACCAACATGATAAAGATTTCCCTTATTTGCTGGTTATTGATCATTTTAGTATAAATATAATCTTTCCATTTAGAACTTTTTATTATTATTGAGGTTTCCAGTTGATTCATTGAATCTGTTTGTTCAACTTCATGGTAGGGAAAGTTTCTTGTTGGTGTTAGCATTGTGATAGTGCTTGTAATCCCTGGTCGTTATTGTTCTGTGATGTTGGCCCATATTAGAGCTGTTGAAATGGGTTTGGTTCTCTACATACTGTCCAAACACATGGAAATAGATGCATCTGGTGGCTGGATGGTGGGACCATCTTTATTTATTTGTATTTACAGTGCCTTCGGAAAGTATTCAGACCCCTTGACATTTTCCACATTTTGTTAGGATTCAGCCTTATCCTAAAATGTATTAACTAGCTTCTCCCCCATTATCGGGAATAGATTAATAACAAAGCAAAAACAGGATTTCTTTTACATTTTTGTTAATTTATTTTCATTTATTTAATCCATTTTAGAATAAAGTTGTAACGTAACAACGTGGAAAAAGTCTAGGGGCCTGAATACTTTCCTAAGGCACTGTGTGTATGTATACAGTGCCAGTCAAAAGTTTGGACACAGCTACTCATTCAAGGGGTTTTCTTTATTTCTACTATTTTCTACTTTGTATAATAGTAGTGAAAACATCAACTATGAAATAACACACATGGAATCTTGTAGTAACCAAAAAAAGTGTTAAACAAATCTAAATATATTTGAGATTCTTCAAAGTTGCCACCCTTTGCCTTGATGGCAGCTTAGCATTCTCTCAGCTTTTGCTTCATGAGGTAGTCACCTGGAATGCATTTCAATTAAGTGATGTGCCTTGTTAAAATTGTATTTGTGCAATTTCTTTCCTTAATGCGTTATAGCCAATCAGTTGTTGTGACATGGTGGGGGGCTATAGCCTTATTTGATAAAAGACCAAGTCCATATTATGGCAAGAACAGCTCAAATAAGCAAAGAAAAATGACAGTCCATCACTACTTTAAGACACGAAGATCAGTCAATCTGGAAAATTTCTAGAACTTTGAAGTTTCTTCAAGTGCAGTCGCAAAAACCATCAAGCGCTATGCTGAAACTGCCTCTCACGAGGGCTGCCACGGGAATGGAAGACCCAGCGTTACTTCTGCTGGAGAGGATAAGTTATTTAGAGTTACCTGCACCTCAGATTGCAGTTCAAATAAATGCTTCACAGTTCAAGAAACAGACCCATCTCAACATCAACTGTTCAGAGGAAACTGTGTGAATCAGGCCTTCATGGTCAAATTGCTGCAAAGAAACCACTACTAAAGGACACCAGTAAGAAGACTTGCTTGGGCCAAGAAACACAAGCAATGGACATTTGACCGGTGGAAATCTGTCCTTTTGGTCTGGAATCCAAATTTGAGATTTTTGGTTCCAACCGCCATCTTTGTGAGACGCAGAGTAGGTGAACGGATGACCTCCATGTGTGGGTCCCACTGTGAAGCATGGAGGAGGTGGTGTGATGGTGCTTTGCTGTCTGTGATTTATTTATTTAGAATTCAAGGTACTCTTAACCAGCATGGATACCACAGCATTCTACAGTGATACACCATCCCATCTGGTTTGCGCTTAACAGATTTATCATTTGTTTTTCAAACGGACAATGACCCAAAACACACCTCCAGGCTGTGGTAAGGGCTATTTGACCAAGGAGAGTGATGGTGCTGCATTAGATGACCTGGCATCCACAATCACCTGACCTCAACCCAATTGACATGGTTTGGGATGAGTTGGACTGCAGAGTGAAGGAAAAGCAGCCAACAAGTGCTCAGCATATGTGGGAACTCCTTCAAGACTGTTCGAAAATCATTCCAGGTGAAGCTGGGTGAGAATGCCAAGAGTGTGCAAAGTCGTCAAGGCAAAGGGTGGCTACTTTGAAGAATATAAAATATATTTAGATTTAACACTTGTTTTGGTTACTACATGATATGTGTGTTATTTCATAGTTTTGATTTCTTCACTATTATTCTACAATATAGTAAAAATAAAGAAAAACCTTTTAAATGAATAGGTGTCAACTTTTGACTGGTACTGTATATGTTAATTAGTGTTCTGTTTAGGCTTAGCTGTGTGTATCTAATCTGAAATTGGACTCCTTTACAACCCTAATGCTGGGCTGTCGTGGTCAAGCTTGGTAGCTAGTATCGCCAGTAGCCACTAGTAACCGTGCCTGACTAAAAAACCTTCCCACACACCGTAGCATGGCCTGCCTCTTGCGGCCTGTTTTTTTTTTTGTAAAATCTTGACTTTATTCATCTCTGCCTGTCAGGAATGGTCCCATCGGCCAGCCAGTGAAATAACCCAGAGGTCAGTTATATTGGCATCTCATTAGAGCTCCCCTTGCTGGTTGTGTCTGTGGTTAACATGCTCACCTCTCTCCCTGCCTCTCAGGTCGACAAGCTTGACGCCTCCGAGTCCCTGAGGAAACAGGAGGAGCAGAACACAGAGTCCCAGCCCATTGTTTATGGTACGGTGGCCTGACCTCTAAATAACCCTGCCGCTCTATTGGTTGAATATGTTAAAGGGGGTCTATAATGCTTTGAAGTTGTAGCACCTGGGCAGTGTTAACCCTTTAGAGTTTGTTTGTATATTAGTAGTCTTGTCACGAAGCTCATGCTAGTGTCCTGTGTTTGTGTTGCAGGCACGCCCCAGCTCATGCTCACTTCAGGCCCTGGTCAGGCTGTGCCCCCCCAGCCTGGCTATGGAGGCTACGGCTACCCAGCAGCACCCACCGGCTACGGCCAACCTCCCCAGCCTGGCTTTGGCTATGGCATGTGAACGCCCACCACCCCTGACCCCTTAGTCACCTGTTTGTCTCTCCTTGTGTTCTTCACCAGCTTACCATGCTCACAATAGGGGATACAAACAACAAGAACCTGTGCTCCTTTAAATTATTTGTATTATGTTCTCCTTTAAACTGCAATGGACTTTTATTTGTATTGTTTTGAACAGAAATTTGACCACATTTTTTTCTTCACATTCCATATTTGACTACTTAACACTTACTAGAATGATGATTTGTGTGTAATTGTTTTTTTTATGGGGTTATGTATGTAAGTGGACTTGAGAAAGAAGCAATTAACTTTTTTTGAAGTAGTTTGGAGAAGCATCTAATTTGCACTCTGTCGTGAGAAGAAACTAATATAGAAACTCTTAATTTTGATGTACTGAACGTGTGAACAGCTTACATTGTCTATTCGTCGGTCTGTATAATGCATTTCATTATTGTATATTCTGAAAAAAGGTTACATATAATATTTGAACATATATTGCCACTTCAACACTAAGTAACAATAGTATATTCTGCACAGGCGTGTAGCTTTGAGTTTGAAATGCGTACGGACGTATGTGTCTGAGTGTGTGTGTGATCTAAATAAGAATTTTAATCCCCCTTGTTCTATACTGGCTCTCCAGTCAACCCCAATAGATGTTAGTCCTCCTTTGTTGGCTCCATGTGTTTAATCTAGGTGACCTTCTGTTGTGCTGTGTACAGTGCTTGTGTGAGACTGTATGTGCAGGGGGATCGAAGGCTGACTCTTCAGACCCGTACGTTTGTATTTAGTCACCACCCTCCTTGTGCTGAGGTCTGTGTATGCCAGGTGTTGTGGTGTTCTAGGTCACCATATTTTTGTGTGTACAGAAGAATGATCGTTTAAAAAAAAAAAAGGGGGAGATCTTGCTCGTCGTCCTCCACGGCCCTGTCCCGTTTGGTTCGGTCAGTGCGATTGGCTCTGAGAACAAATGGAGGAATTGGAGGACAGGGCTGTTCTCCTTTGGTGTCCTAATGTCAACTTGTTTAGATCAGTAACACTCCTGTAGGTTATGTATTTCAATGGTTATTATGAAGAATTAGTTCAGTACTACAGCATACAGTTCTTTGTCAAGAATGGTCTGAAATAAAAGCCTGTATTTACCTTGATGTATTCCCAAAGTGCTTTGAGCTGTGTGTGTAAAGTATCATCCTTATCTCTGAACATTCCTATTATATTAACAATAAAACATTTTCATAAAGACCATGCTGGAAGAGAAATATGAAAGACTAAAGTCGATCCTGTAGATAAAATATTGGTCCCTGTATGACGAAGTTGTTAGGCACAGTCAAATTATTTTATCCTACAAAGAAAATATGTCATAACAGAATTGACGTTTTCACATAATCACAGTCTATATAAGCAATCCATTAGTATTTTTTTCCTTCAGTCAGTTGAGTAGTTCATGTGCACTGCTTAATCAAGGTCATGCCTACAGTAAAATAAAGGTTCATAGTATTTGATGTATACGGTCCTCTTTATTCAGAAATTACATGATAAATAATATGTGCTACATTCTATCCTGTACCAATTCATTTTCTTCATCCTACCCTGTCAAAAGGTAATGGGGGTGACAATTTATCTCCATTGTTGACATCTTTCATTAGTATCAGGGTTTGTGTTCTAGTGAGCCAGAGCAGGAAGAGCATGGACCCTTCTCTCCACTTTATTGCAATACTTCTCTGGAAGTCCAGCAGCCCTACAAGTAAAATTAACAAACATTAATTACAAAACTAAACCTGACCATCCTGACTACCCTCTGTTCCTCTCAATTCTATGTACCACCTTGTTCCTGTATATAGTTAGTCCCCTCCCAGTCCCAGTAAATGGTTAGTCCCTACCCAGTCCCTATACATAGCTAGTCCCCACCCAGTCCCTGTACATGGTCAGTCCCTAGACATAGTTAGCCCCCACCCAGTCTCTGTACTTGAGCTCCCTGAGCTTCTTTTCCTTGATCTCGTCGATGCGGCAATGCCGGGCCTCCTCGTCCAGCCGGTCTCCCTCTTTGTAGACCTCCCTGCGCAGGGATCGGTATGACAACAGCCAGTGAAAGTGCAGGGTGCCAAATTCAAAACAACAGAAATCTCATAATTAAAATTCCTCAAACACACAAGTTTTTTATACCATTTTAAAGGTCATCTTGTTGTTAATCCCACCACAGTGTCCGATTTCAAATCGGCTTTACAGTGAAAGCACCACAAAAGATTATGTTTGGTCAGTGCCTATTCACAGAAAAACAGCCATTTTTCCAGCCAAAGAGTGGAGTCACAAAAAGCACAAATAGAAATAAAATGAATCACTAACCTTTGATGATCTTCATCAGATGACACTCATAGGACTTCATGTTATACATGTCTGTTTTGTTTGATAAAGTTCATATTTATCAAAAAAGTCTCAGTATACATTGAGCGCTTTATGTTCAGTAGTTCCAAAAACATCCGGTGATTTTGCAGAGAGCCACATCAATTTACAGAAATACTCATTATAAATGTTGATGAAAATACAAGTGTTATACATGGAATTAAATATATACTTCTCCCTAATGCAAACACTGTGTCAGATTTCAAAAAAGCTTTACGGAAAAAGCAAACCATGCTATAATCTGAGAACGGCGCTCAGAGAACAAATACATATATATGCCATGTTGGAGTCAACAGAAGTCAGAAATAACATTATAAATATTCACTTACCTTTGATGATCTTCATCAGAATGTACTTCCAGGAATCCCAGTTCCGCAACAAATGTTTGAAATGTTCGATAATGTCCATCATTTATGTCCAAATAGCTACTTTTGTTAGCGCCTTTGGTAAACAAATCAAAACTCACGAAGCGCGTTCACTAGCTGCAGACGAAATGTCAAAATTTCCGTTACAGACCGTAGAAACTTGTCAAACGATGTATGGAATCAATCTTTAGCGCGTGACTGCTGGCAGACCTCTGACTCATTCCCCTCTCATTCAGCCCCCCTTCATAGTGGAAGCCTCAAACAAGTCTCTAAAGACGGTTGACATCTCGTGGATGCCTTAGGAAGTGCAAGATGACCAATATCCCACTGTAACTTCAATAGGGTCTGAGTTGAAAATCGACCAACCTCAGATCCTGGTTGGATTTTTTTCTCACGTTTTTGCCTGCCATATGTTCTGTTATACTCACAGACATCGTTCAAACAGTTTTAGGAACTTCAGAGTGTTTTCTATCCAAATATACTAATAGTATGCATATATTAGCAACTGGGACTGAGGAGCAGGCAGTTTACTCTGGGCACCTTATTCATCCAAGCTACTCAATACTGCCTCCCATAAGACGTTTTTAACACAGGCAGTCCAATTATGATCTTTTACTCAATTATTGGCAAAAGAGCTGATCTGATTAGTCAAAAGACCAATTTGTGGAAAAAGATCAGACTTAGGCTGCATGTATAAACACAGCCTTAGACAACTATTTTGCCCTTCTGCTTTCTGACCCAAAAACAAGGCCAAATACCTATAATGAAGACGTTCATAATCCTCTTTCTTGCGCTCCTTGGCCAGCAGCCTGTCCTCGTTGATACGGAGGATCTCCTGCTGCAGACGCTGCTGCTCCTCCTCCTCCTTCCTCACCAGAGCCTGGGAGACACACACACCACACCCTTCTGTTGTTTATTATTCATTATGCCTACAGTAACTGCATTACGATTCATTCATTAATGATATTCATGAGTTGCAAGAGCACAAACAGATCTTGGACCAGGCTAATTAATGAGGAATTTCTAACTGAAATTCAAAGTGGAAATACATAAGCCTGGCTATAAGAATGGTGTACTGTACAAAGAGACTTGTCTATAGCTAATAATACTTCCAGCTCCTCCGTCTGCATCCTCTCCAGGTTCTCCAGCATCTGCTCGCCTTCGTGCTCCTTCATCTCATTCTGCAACATTCTGTCCTCCAGACGCTCCTCAATCTGATTTTTAATCAGCTGATTTCCCCTATAGACACACACAGGGAAGACAGCTGAGGTGTTACAGTATGGAAAAGAAATGTAGTGTATTTGACTTTAAATGGGCCATTGTGTGGGTGTGTGTGAGCATGTGTATGAGCATGTGTTTCCTCACTGGATCCTCTGGTGTTTGCGTAGCTCGTCGATCTGCTCCAGGGCCTCCAGGGCTCTCCTATGGTCCACCTCCATCATGGCATCCAGTCGCCTCTCCTTGTCCTGCAGCTCAGCCAGGATCTGCTGCCTCTCTGGGATCTGGGCATCCCGCACCGCGTGGCACTGGGTACCCAGGATCAACTGTCCACAACAATAAAGTACCATATACAACACACACAAGGACACAGAGAAGGAAGAGTCTGGACAGGGCATGGGTAAAATACCTGGGTAAATGTGTGATATTGCAGTGAAGTTGGGACTGAAGCTGAGATAAAACGAATAACAAAGAGTATCAAAGTAAAGAGAAATTTGAGCAATGAAATTCTCTTCTTGTACCTCATTGAGTTTATTGACCTCGTCCTCCTGCTCCATCCTCATGGCATTGGCCCTCTCCAGCAGGTACTGAGCTCTTTCCTTGGCCTCATCCTCCAGCTCACTTAGGTCCTGGTTCTTCTGACAAGACAGGTCAGCCTGGCGCATATGGGCCTTCCTATCCTCAGCAGCATCCTGGTCAGGAAAAACAGCAACATTGGAACAGTGTAGAAGTTAGTTTGGTTTATTACTGTTAGATCTCCACAAGGGTGTTAGTGCTGTAGCTGGGACCCTATACTGCCAGTTAGTCACCCAGCTTTCATGAGGGAAAGGTTGCTTACAAATTCATCAGGTACATTTGTCCTTTCTCACCATAGCTGCTTCTCTCTCTCTCCTCTGGGCTTCCAGCGTGGCCTCCAGCTCTACCTTGGTTGAAACCCGAGAAGCTGTTGTGATCCGCTCGATCTCAGTTGGGTGTAGAAAGACAGACAGCCCAGAGGGATCCTTACTTGGGATCCTGGCAAAATGACAGCATTGTTTTTATGTTGTAATTCACCACCACTTCTAAAATGTGATTGTGGGATATGTTTATTGGTGCAATGTAGGTTTATGGAACTGGATGGCATTATCTTTTATAATAAGTAAACTGTGATAAACACTGCCAAGTGTAGTACTGGTATGTTCACAAAGCATTAGACTTGATGATCACATTGCAACAAATGAGAAATTGAGGTATAGACTGATACTTGCTTCAGATCTCGGATGAGGTCCCTTGTGATGATGCAAACTGTCTCTGGTTTCTGAGTTTTCTGACTTGGAGAAGACATGGACTGGCCCCTGGGTCCAGACCGGCCACCCCTCTCAGTATCCTTGACATCGCAGGCTGACAGCGCCTTGAGTGTGAAAATCCAACATACATTTCCACCAATTCTCTATCTCTCTCTCAAAAACACATATACACACACACAGACCTTGCACAGTTCAATTGTCACAGGTTACTGATATGTGTTTTATGAAATGCAGATCAAAGAGATGGCTGACACATGCCGGCCCACCTGTTTTATGGTTCCAAAGAGGCTCTCATCCACATGAGAGGTGAGGGCACGAGTGTGATAGCGACGTGAATGGGAGCTACCAGAGAGCCTTGATGAAGACCCTGCACTCTGTGGCTGTGATAAAGTCAACAGTGTTGGTACTGGTAGAGTTACACAGTAATTGAAAGTGTGTACAGAAGAGCAAATAATTGCTAGCTACATGTAGCTGCATATGACTGTCATGTACACTACCAGTCAAAAGTTTTAGAACACCTACTCATTCAAATGTTTTAGCAGTGAAAAAGAATACCCACAGACAAGGCACGGGTGGTGGGTCACCAAAGGCTGACCTTACCCCAGCAGAGGACATGGCCTTGGAGCTAAATAAAGGCAGGCCCGTCTTAGAGGGGATCCCTGGGGGGAAAGAGACGAGCATAGGTTCCTCCCAAGATGCCACCCGCTTCATTCAAGGTATGTCCTTCCATCTCTACATGGGATACAACCACATTCATATTGAATCAATTTGGACTGTCTGACTTTGGTTTACCTATTGCCTTGCAGTGTCTGGCAGCACTGTGTTCCTGTTAGAGCCACCAGCACAAGCACCAGACGATGCTGATCCAGTGAGTACTCCATCAAAGGCATACTGTAGGCCTGGCATGTCTTGTCTACTAGCTTCAATATGAATCCGATTAAATGTGATAGGGTGAAGGCCCCAGTGCAGCAGCAACAGCACATGATGGAGACGATGATGAGGAGGAGACCATCTCTCTGGATTCCAGAAGGCATGAGGTATCATGTTAAGACTGTGAAAGTACTATTTACTCTACAATGGTGAGGAGTCCTCATCAAAATCAAAAAATCTAATTTATTTTACAGGACCCAGATGCTATACAGTGGGAAAACCAGCCTGGCAACATAGTGCGTATTAATAAAAGGACACCACATCCTGCCAAATTCCAGCTGCGCTAATTGTATTGTGTTCACAGAGCTCACAAGCTATCAGAAAGTTGTATGGCAACCACCTCCGGCGCCAAATAGAACTGGCAGACATAGACATTCAGTACAAGAAGAAAAAGATGGAAAATCTTGCACTGGAGTCCGAAATAAAAAAGAGGACAATTAGGAAACTGGACCTTGAAATAAAAAAACTTGAGAGGGAGGTGAGATATGCCTTCAATGTACACTGTATGCTAACTGTAACACAAATGTATTAATCATTATTTTCTTTCCTCCCCCAGCTCCAAGAAGATGACACAGCTCAAAATAAAAATTAGGTATATTCTCGTAAAGTCAAGTGAGCCATGACATATGAGCTCTTATTGTGAGCACACAGGACGGTGGCATCTTTCTAAGGTTTTTTTTATTTTCCCAGCAATCAGTACAACCAAGTCATCGTTATAAGGCATCGCCCTCTTTTGCCCACCCCCCCGGCACCAGGGGTGGCCACTAGCCTATATGAAGGCCCAAAATTGTGTGTTCCTTTCTGCTCTGACAATGGCATGCCCATTCGTGCGAGATGTGGTGGATGAAGAAGCACTTGTGCTGAGGAGAGCCTTCAGGCGAGAAAGGGTCTTCAGGGACCGGTTGGACCCACTGGCCTTCCCTGATGACCATCTATATGAAAGATACAGGTTTTCTGCAGATGGCATCAGATGGCATGCAGACTACTGGGTCCCAGGATTAAGCACCGCACTGCACGGAGCCATGCACTGAGTGTGGAGCAAATGGTTTGTGTGGCCTTGCGCTTTTTTGCTAGTGGAGCCTTCCTGTACTCAGTGGGGGATGCAGAACAGCTGAACAAGGCCACAATTTGCCGCACAATAAGGAGTGTGTGTCTGGCTATCAAAGCATTAGCAGATGTCTTCATCTCCTTCCCTGGCCACAGAAGACTCTGTGACATCAAAGAGGAGTTCTATAGGATTGCAGGTAAGAGGATCTACAAATTACAGGACAACTGTTAACACATAGTAGGATACTCATTACTTTGTGTGACAGGTTTCCCCAATGTCATTGGTGCAGTGGACTGCACACACATAAGGATAAAAGCCCCCTCAGGTGCCCATGAGGCCGATTTTGTGAATAGGAAATCCTTTCACAGCATTAATGTTCAGGTGAACATAACTTTTTGATATTGTCCATTGACGAACACTCTGCATTGCCAGTGATGTGCATTGATTGGTGTAATATTCCTCATCTTATGATTTCAGATGGTCTGCAATGCTGACTGTGTGATCAGCAATGTTGTGGCAAAATGGCCTGGCTCAGTCCATGACTCCAGAATCTTTCGGGCCTCTGAAATCTATCAGTGCCTATCACAAGGTAAGCCACACAACCCCTATTTATAACCATCATGGCTGTGTCAAGAATATCACTGTGTTTATGAGGTAGTAATGATGAGATTTTGTGTTGACAGGTGAATTCTCTGGTGTGTTGCTGGGAGACAGGGGGTATGGCTGCCAGCCTTTTCTCCTGACACCTTTCACAGACCCCCAGGAAGCACAGCAGGCCTACAACCATGCCCATGCCAGGACCAGGGCCAGAGTTGAAATGACCTTTGGCCTCCTGAAGGCACGCTTTCACTGCCTTCACAAATTAAGGGTCAGCCCTGTTAGGGCATGTGATATTACTGTGGCTTGTGCTGTCCTCCACAATGTGGCCTGCCTGAGGAAGGAGAGGGCCCCCAGAGTGCCACCAGCCATGGACTGGGACAATCCGGCAATCTTCCCTGATGACGACAGTGGTCGGCTGCTGAGGGACCAATATGTGTTGAATTATTTTAGTTAGTATGTGTGCTTTCAATTTTGGTTAAATATGTCCTGCGGTGGCAGAGGAATTTGGTTTTTTTTGGGTTCGTTTTTTGACGAATTTGGCCTCTTGTGATGTTTGTGCGGTATACTGTGTGTAATACAAGGCTGCAGGGAGGCTACTGCATCCATTCATTTGTCTGTTCAGTTGATGTGTATGGATTTGTCCTGCATTTATTTTAGTGTGCAGACATGCAGGGTGTGTTATATACAGACCTTTGAATGTGTATGTATCATTTTGTATAATATGCTTGGATTCTGTGCTTTCTATCTTGTAGAGTCACTGTGACTTCAGTTTCGAAAGGAGCTGATGGTTTACCTGCTTTGTTTTGTCCTTATTCAATAAAGGAACATAATGTTACACATTGTGTTTTTATATTCATATGGAATGTCTATTTGTTTATATGACAGAGTACTAGGGCCACACTGAAGAAAAAGGATAAAGTCATACATTTATGAGGCTGGTTCTTTCTGCAGAAAAGCTACATATTGTTTTTACAGTTTTGATACTTATGACAATGTGATACTTAATATTCTGGCACATCAGCATGTCTTTGTTTATGAAAACATACTGAAGTACAATTTCACGAAATGCCCCACATCTGTCATTTTAACAACTGTCCTCCTTTAAAACAACTGGTTACAATATTATGACTTGTGTTTTTTTCCCCTCTGTGGCCCTAATATTCTATAATTTTATATATAGCCTTATAGTCTATGGGAAACTGTAAATTATCTAATGATAGCAACATCATCTAAAAATCATTTTTTATCCAAAATCATTGAAATTAATGATCACAAACGTTTAAATAATAACAGTGGGTCTAGTTATATGTGATAACAATGTATAGTGAGCAGTGAAATAACTATTGGTTTCCATTTGTGGTGACTGCTGACTGACATTAGGGATGAGATTAAATAGATCCTGGAATTTAGCCTGGTCTGGAGCAGGCTAGCTCCACAGAATAAATCTCCATGGTAATTTATACCATAACATATCCTCCTGCCCCCTATCCATCTTTAGTGCAACCGGATTACGGATCAATTGAGCCAGGATCACTATTTGAGCTGATCTTGCCATAAAATGGACTTGGTCTTTTATCAAATAGGGCTATCTTCTGTATACCACCCCCACCTTGTCACAACACAACTGGTTGGCTATAACGCATTAAGAAGGAAAGAAATTCCACAAATGTACTTTTAACAAAGCACACCTGTTAATTGAAATGCCTTCCAGGTGACTACCTCATGAAGCTGATTGAGAGAATGCCAAGAGTGTGCAAAGCTGCCATCAAGGCAAATGGTGGCTATTTGAAGAATCTCAAATATAAAATGTATTTTGATTTGTATAGCACTTTTTTGGTTACTACATGATTCCATATGTGCTATTTCATAGTTTTGATGTCTTCACTAATATTGTACAATGTAGAAAATAGTAAAGAATAAAGAAAAACCCTTGAATGAGTAGGTGTTCTAAAACTTTTGAGGGGTAGTGTATGTAATTGTTCGGTCATGCAAGATTGTGGGCCTCTGATTCCACTTACCATGATGATCTTCAAAAATCGTCCACTCTCATCAACTGAAAGAAATAACAGCTATAATATTGACAGGAATGTAACCATTATAATAACACAACGATTATCCAATGTTGTGAAGCACCTAGTTAGCTATTTTTCGGTCTTTATTATGGGTTAAGTGCTTGGCATGTCCCTAAAAATGAGAGATGTTTTGTTGTTGAGTATCCATGGAAACCCCCATCTTCAATAGGGGAAGAGTACGTGGCCTCTGTCCTTTTTGGCACGAGTCATATTAATCATCTCTTGTCTTGGATACTTTGTATCAAGGTGAATCAGATGTACTTTGATACAATGTGAAATAATATTTGGCTTCAGTACATGTATGCATGCAGAATGTGCGATATTATATACAGTATGTGCAATGCATGTTGCTGTATGGTGCAGGTGGTGCATCACATTTTGTGCTCACTAAGTGGCGCTAAAGTACCTTATCTCTGCAAATTAGACTACTCAACAACTATGTAACACACCGTTGTTATGACAAAACATAGTTCATTGCAATTTCGATAGAAGGTGTATGTGGTGGCGTGGTCATTGACTCGAATATCGGGTTTGGTGTACAGAGATTGAAAGAAATAGTCTACTGTGCACAGACGTCAGTCAATTCAACGTATATTCCACATTGGTTCAACGTAACAACGTTGATCCAACCAATGTGTGCCCAGTGGGCGGCAGTTTATGTTAACAGGAAACGTGGACTCACGATATAGGTAAACAGCAGAAAACAAAGTGCATGAAATTCAGGGGAAAATATAATGTATTGTACATTGCCTTCAGAAAGTATTCACACCCCTTGACTTTTTCCACATGTTGTTGTGTTACAGCCTGAATTTAAAATATATTAAATTTTGATTTTGTGTCACTGGCAGACACACAATGCCCCATAAAGTCAAAGTGGAGTTATGTTTTAAGACATTTTTACAAATTATTTTAAACAAAATTGAAAAGCTTAAATGTCTTGATTGAATAAGTATTCAACCCCACTTTTTTTGCAAGCCTAAATAAATTCACCCCAGGAGCAAAACAATGTGCTTGACAAGTCACATAATAAGTTGCATGGACTCACTCTGTGTGCAATAATAACATAATCATATCTGTACCCCACGCTTGCATTTACATGCAAGGTCCCTCAGTCGAGCAGTGAATTTCAAACACAGATTAAACCACAAAGACCAGAGAGGTTTTCTCAAAAAAAATAATGAAGAAAAAAACAGACATTAAATATCCCTTTGAGCATGGTGAAGTTATTAATTACACTTTGGATACAGGCGTCCTTCCTAACTCAGTTGCTGGAGAGGAAGGAACCCGCTCAGCGATTTCACCATGAGGCTAAAAGTGACTTTAAAACAGTTACAGAGTTTAATGGCTGTAATAGGAGAAAACTGGGGATGAATCAACAACATTATAGTTACTCCACAATACTAACCTAAATGACAAAGTGAAAATAAGGAAGCTTGTACAGAATACAAATATTCCAAAACATACATCCTGTTTGCAACTGCAAAAAAATGTGGCAAAGAAATTAACTTTATGTCCTGAATACAAAGTTTTATGTTTGGGGCAAATCCAATACAACATGTCACTGAGTATCACTCTTCATATTTTCAAGCATGATGGTGGCAGCATCATGTTATGGATATGCTTGTCATTGGCTAGGACTAGGGAGTTTGTTGTTGTTGATAAAATGGAATAGAGCTAAGCACAGGCAAAATCCTAGAGGAAAACCTGGTTTAGTGTGCTTTCCAACAGACACTGGGAGACAAATTCACTTTTCAGCAGGATAATAACCTAAAACACAAGGGCAAATATACACTGCAGTTGCTTACCAAGATGACATTGAATGTTCTTTAGTGGCCTAGTTAGAGTTGACTTGAATGGGCCTGAAAATCTATGGCAAAACTTTAAAATGGCTGTCTCGCAATGATCAACAACCAACTTGGCAGAGCTTGAAGAATTTTCTAAACAATAATGTGCAAATATTGTGCAATCCAGGTGTGCAAAGCTCTTAGAGATTTACCCAGAAATAATCACAGCTGCTAAATATGATTCCAACATGATTTGACTCAGGGGTTTGAATACTTATGTCAATTAAATATTTCTGTATTTCATATTCAATACATTTGCCAAAATGTTTAAAAAAAACATGTTTTCACTTTGCCATTATGGGGTATTGTGTGTAGATGGGTGAGAAAAAATATAAATTGAATCCATTTTGAATTCAGGCTGTAACACAACAAAATGTGGAATAGGTCAAGGGGTATGAATACTTTCTGGAGGCACGTGTGGTTCCCACCATGAAGCATGGAAGAGGAGGTGTGATGGTGTGGGAGTGCTTTGTTGGTGACACTGTCAGTGATTTATTTAGAATTCAAGGCTCACTTAACCAGCATGGCTAACACAGCATTCTGCAGCGATACGCGATCCCATCTGGTTTGCACTTAGTGGGACTATCATTTGTTTTTCAACAGGACACCTCCAGGACTATCATTTGTTTTTCAAACACACCTCCAGGATGTGTAAGGGCTATTTGAGAGTGATGGATGGAGGGATAGAGTGCTGCATCAGATGACTTTGCCTCTTCAATCACCCGACTTCAACCCAAATGAGATGGTTTAGGATGAGTTGGACCATAGAGTGAAGGAAAAGCAGCCAACAAGTGCTCAGCATATGTGGGAACTCCTTCAAGACTGTTGGAAAAGCATTCCAGGTGAAGCTGGTTAAGAGAATGTCAAGAGTGTACAAAGCTGTCATCAAGGCAAAGGGTGTCTAACATGATTCCATATGTGTTATTTCATAGTTTTGATGTCTTCACTATTCTACAATGTAGAAACTAGTAAAAAATAAGGAAAAACCCTTGAATGAGTAGGTGTTTCCAAACTTTTGACTGGTACTGTATAAATAAATCAAATCAAAGGTTATTTGTCACGTGCGCCAAATACAACAGGTGTAGATCTTACAGTGAAATTCTTACTTACAGGCTCTAACCAACTGTGCAAAAAAAGGTATTTGGTGAACAATAGGTAAGTAAAGAAATAAAAACAACAGTAAAAAAGACAGTGAAAAATAATAGTAGCGAGGCTATATACAGTAGCGGGGCTATATACAGGCACCGGTTAGTCGGGCTGATTGAGGTAATATGTATATGTACAGTGCCTTGCGAAAGTATTCAGCCCCCTTGAACTTTGCGACCTTTTGCCACATTTCAGGCTTCAAACATAAAGATATAAAACTGTATTTTTTTGTGAAGAATCAACAACAAGTGGGACACAATCATGAAGTAGAACGACATTTATTGGATATTTCAAACTTTGTTAACAAATCAAAAACTGAAAAATTGGGCGTGCAAAATTATTCAGCCCCCTTAATACTTTGTAGCGCCACCTTTTGCTGCGATTACAGCTGTAAGTCGCTTGGGGTATGTCTCTATCAGTGTTGCACATCGAGAGACTGAATTTTTTTCCCATTCCTCCTTGCAAAACAGCTCGAGCTCAGTGAGGTTGGATGGAGAGCATTTGTGAACAGCAGTTTTCAGTTCTTTCCACAGATTCTCGATTGGATTCAGGTCTGGACTTTGACTTGGCCATTCTAACACCTGGATATGTTTATTTTTGAACCATTCCATTGTAGATTTTGCTTTATGTTTTGGATCATTGTCTTGTTGGAAGACAAATCTCCGTCCCAGTCTCAGGTCTTTTGCAGACTCCATCAGGTTTTCTTCCAGAATGGTCCTGTATTTGGCTCCATCCATCTTCCCATCAATTTTAACCATCTTCCCTGTCTCTGCTGAAGAAAAGCAGGCCCAAACCATGATGCTGCCACCACCATGTTTGACAGTGGGGATGGTGTGGTCAGGGTGATGAGCTGTGTTGCATAACGTTTTGCATTGTTGCCAAAAAGTTCAATTTTGGTTTCATCTGACCAGAGCACCTTCTTCCACATGTTTGGTGTGTCTCCCAGGTGGCTTGTGGCAAACTTTAAACAACACTTTTTATGGATATCTTTAAGAAATGGCTTTCTTCTTGCCACTCTTCCATAAAGGCCAAAGGTCGCAAAGTTCAAGGGGGCCGAATACTTTCGCAAGGCACTGTAGATATGGTTAAATTGACTATGCATATATGATAAACAGAGAGTAGCAATAGTGTAAAAGAGGGGTTGGTGGGCAGTGGGTGGTGGGACACAATGCATATAGCCCGGTTAGCCAATGTGCGAGGGCACTGGTTGGTCGGGCCAATTGAGGTAGTATGTACATGAAAGTATAGTTAAAGTGACCATGCATATATGATAAACAGAGAGTAGCAGCAGCGTAAAAGAGGGGTTGGGGGGAGCACACAATGCAAATAGTCCGGGTAGCCATTTGATTACCTGTTCAGGAGACTTATGGCTTGGGGGTAAAAACTGTTGAGAAGCCTTTTTGTCATAGACTTGGCACTCTGGTACCGCTTGCCATGCGGTAGTAGAGAGAACAGTCCATGGCTGAGGTGGCTGGGGTCTTTGACATTTTTTTAGGGCCTTCCTCTGACACCGCCTGGTTTAGTGGTCCTGGATGGCAGGCAGCTTAGCCACAGTGATGTACTGGGCCGTACGCACTACCCTCTGTAGTGCCTTGTGGTCGGAGGCCGAGCAATACCAGCGTACCAGGCAATGATACAACCGGTCAGGATGCTCTCGATGTTGCAGCTGTAGAACCTTTTGAGGATCTGAGGACCCATGCCAAATCTTTTTAGTTTCCTGAGGGGGAATAGGCTGTGTCGTGCCCTCCTCACAACTATCTTGGTGTGTTTGGACCATTCTAGTTTGTTGGTGATGTGGACACCAAGGAACTTGATGCTCTCAACCTGCTCCACTACAGCCCTGTCGATGAGAATGGGGGCGTGCTCAGTCCTCCTTTTCTTGTAGTCCACAATCATCTCCTTAGACTTGGTTACGTTGAGGGATAGGTTGTTATTCTGGCACCATCCGGCCAGGTCTCTGACCTCCTCCCTATAGGCTGTCTCATCGTTGTCGGTGATCAGGCCTACCACTGTTGTGTCGTCAGCAAACTTAATGATGGTGTTGGAGTCGTGCCTGGCCATGCAGTCATGGGTGAACAGGGAGTACAGGAGGGGACTGAGCACGCACCCCTGAGGGGCTCCAGTGTTGAGGATCAGCGTGGCAGATGTGTTGCGACCGACCCTCACCACCTGGAGGCGGCCCGTCAGGAAGTCCAGGATACAGTTGCAGAGGGAGGGGTTTAGTCCCAGGATCCTTAGCTTAGTGATGAGCTTTGAGGATACTATGGTGTTGAACGCTGAGCTGTAGTCAATTAAAAGCATTCTCACGTTGGCATTCCTTTTGTCCAGGTGGGAAAGGGAAGTGTGGAGTGCAATAGAGATTGCATCATCTGTATCATATGTCTAATGTACACTGTCCATTTAAAATATATTACAACAGGCAATCATCATCACAAATTGGACACGTAGTTAAAGTGCTGAAACTCAAAAAGTCCACTACTTGGATACTGTACAGTACAAATACAATTCAATTGTGCTGTCCTTTGACTGTTTATGATTTGGCCCTTTAAATGGCTGACTTGATGGCTGTCCAATTGCAAAATGGTACAATGGCATTGGCCATATGATATATTGCAGGTTCATACTTCCTTTTTAGGATATGGAGGGGACCGCGTACTCTCATCATATCAATATCTGGAGAGGTACCAGTGGCCCTGAACACATGGCAAAAGGAATTTTGCAAATCGCATGCACGTGAGCAGAGTTAGAGCATAACCTGTAAACCAATGTTATCCTATGGGAGATTTCCGCTAGCACGTCGTGGAACACCTTCTCTGCCATTCATTATTTTCAATAGAATGCATAGCCCCTCGTTAATTAACCCTTACTTATTGTATGGGTCATAAATAGGGTGAATTCAGAAAAAGTGGAACACTTTTATTGCATTTCTGTCATCTGTAGCCTCTTTCGACATCTATCCAACATATTAGCCCAACACATAATAGCTACATTTCGGAAATACTCAAGATATTTCCTAAATCACACAAACAGGGCAAATGTTGATATCATATTCACAGGAGGTATTACACACTCATGTGTGTACACTGAGCCAAAACCCTATTTTCAGTGTGAGTTCAGTAAATTGGGACCACAGGTTAGATAAACTGGGACACCATTTTTATAGTCCTAATTGTACCCCAATGATAATTCAATTCACACTTTGTTGTTATGTTATGATCTTGAAGATTTCAGAAATGTATCATGTGTTGGGCTAATATGTTGGATAGATGTCGAAAGAGGTTAAAGAAGACGCAAATTCAAAACAAAAAGAAGACATCACCCTACTATTAGTTCTGTTTGGTGCCATTGTACTCTAGAAAATATCTAAATTAACCAGGATAAAAGTACAACAAAAACCAGAGCCCTGCCTACCCTACGTATAGGGTCCCTAATGTAAACTGGATCTCTTTCCTCCATTGGAAAATCCTAAAAGACTGTCCCACTTTAGCTAGCAATGGTCGGTAACGCGGGCAAACAAAAAAACAACATTTAAACATAATATTGGCAACTTAATTTATTTTGATACACCAATACATATATATAGGGAAGATAATCAGGGGAGTGATGAAGAGCAGGGGCGCGTAACGATGGTGACAGTTGTGCGCCATCACTAGCAGCCTGGTGACCTAGAGGCCGGAGAGGGAGCACACGTGACAATAACAGAAGCACGCGAGGGAGTTCCATAACTTCCATTAGGCCACTGTAGTCTACAGTTTAATACAATACATATGTTGAAATTACTATATCACTGGAGTCAGTATAAATCAATTTGTTCCATTTGTTTAACCTACCTGGAGCTGACAAACTGATTTAATAAATAGCCTACAACTTCAGTGTATTGTTGTTGTAGCCTTGTGTTATTTTGCAATTATTAATGGCCATGTTTTGTTAATTAAATTGGAAGTTATCAAAGCTATTTCGCAATTTACGATCAGTTGTTAGAATGTATTAGATTGACGGTTACAGTCAGTCAGATTAGGCTACAGGTAAAAATATATGTACTATGTTGACAAGCATATTATGTTCATATTTTTATTTAACTAGGCAAGTCAGTTAAGAACAAATTCTTAATTACAATGACGGCCTAGGAACAGTGGGTTAACTACCTTGTTCAGAGGCAGAATGACAGATTCTTACCTTGTCAGCTTGGGGATTCTACACACCATGGAGTATTGTGTGTAGATTGATGAGAAAAAAAAGATATAATCAATTTTAGATTTAGGATGTATTGTAACAACATTTTTTTAAAGTTGAGGGGTCTGAATACTTTCCGAATGCACTGTATATCTCTGTCCATTCAACACCAGTCGTGTCAAGCCACGCAGCACATCACTAGTCTGATATTATGATATGTCATTCCCTTCTGCTCCTCAGTGGTTCGAGCCCTCTCAGTTTGGGACATGGTGGGCAATTCTGTCCTGCAGTATGAACCTGGCTGGGAGTATAGGCCCCATTATTGCAACATTGATGGCCCAGAGCTACAGCTGGAGAACGACCCTGTCCATCTCAGCTCTCTCTTGTTGTGTGGTCTCCTTCGTCTGCCTGCTGTTGATCAGGAACGAGCTCAAGAACATGGGCTTGCCCAACATCGACACTGGGGGGGGGGCTAGAAGGTCAAAGCAGGTCAGAGCTTGGAGCTTACCTCATTTGGTTCTGTGGTTGAAACATTTCAAAATGTGTGTGAATGTGATATGCACAGGTTTTCATTTGAACACATGCTTTTCTGAGTATTGTCTGCATGTGAAATTGTGTGTAAAATCAGTGACACTCTGCTAGTGTGAACGAGTTCAAGATTTTATTTTACCTTTACTTAACTAGGCAAGTCCGTTAAGAACAAATTCTTATTTAAAATTACGGCCTACCCCGGTCAAACCCTAACCTGGACGACGCTGGGCCAATTGTGCGCTGCCCTATGGGACTCCCAATCACGGTCGGTTGTGATACAGCCTGGAATCAAACCAGGGTCTGTAGTGACACCTGTAGCACTGAGATGCAGTGCCTTAGACTGCTGCGCCACTCGGGAGCCACTCTCTAAGCTATGAGCTAGTGTGACTTTAACCTCTCTCCCTTACCAGGCTCACCCAGTGATGAGACCACCTTCAAAGAGTTCATCCTGTCCCGCTACCTGTGGCTGCTGTCTGTGGGCTACCTGGTGGTATTCGGGGTGAAGACGGCCTGCACTGACTGGGGCCAGCTCTTCCTCATCCAGGACAAGGGCCAGTCAACACTCATTGGTTTGGAAGTCTGAAACATTAACACCGGCGTTGTACCACTGTTTTATGCAGGTTGATGTCTATTTTCATGTCTTGTCCTGGAGGCAGAACAGCAAGTTCCCCGTAGGTAGGCCAGCTGCAAAGTCCAAATTTAGCTATATTGTGACAATTCATGAAATCAAAAATGTGCTTTTTGGTATTAATTTAAGGTTAGGGTCAGGCATTATGGTTAGCAGTGTGGTTAAGGTTAGGTTTAAAATCAGATTTTATGACTGTGGCTGAGCCCGTTAGTGACCACTCTGCAGAGCTACCTCCAGAACAAGATACGTGACGGAAAACGCTAACCTGCCTGTTTTACTAGTGTGCAATAGCTTACTGTTGATAACTCAATAATAATTGATTCTTGTTAGGTTTGCCTGAATGCAGCTCTTTTTCACAGGCAGTTCCTACATGAGTGCCCTGGGAGGTTGGAGGCCTGTTGGGCAGTTTAGCTGCAGGATACTTCACTGACAAGGCTGTGGCACAAGTGGGTTGACAGTGGCATCATACATTAATTCAGAGATCTATAAAAAATCAAAGCAGTGTTTGTTAGGTACTATATTCATTTTTGTACAGCCAGGCTGTACAAAGCCATGGAAACCCCCGTCGGCAGGGTAGCCTTGTGGTTAGAGCGTCGGACTAGTGACCGAAAAGTTGCAAGCTTGAATCCCTGAGCTGACAAGGTACAAATCTGTCGTTCTGCCCCTGAACAGGCAGTTAACCCACTGTTCCTAGGCCATCATCTAAAATAAGAATTTGTTCTTAACTGACTTGCCTAGTAAAATTCTAAAAATTCTCTTGATCTCCATGATGGCTGGGATATTTGGTTCCATGTATCTATTCTGGGTCACTGTCACTCCAGACAGCCAAGGTATAGTAAAGACATTGTGTTCCTCAAATCTCCTTTCAGAGCCAGTACACTATCAGTCTTTCTTTTTTATGTTATAAATTGATATGGATCTTCTTCTTGGGGGCTACTTTTGGCTTCTCATCTTACGGACCAATAGCCTTGTTTGGCGTGATAGCCAAAGAGAGTGCTCCTTCAAACTATTGTGGAACATCACATGCTATCGTTGCACTAATCTCAACCTAAATGTCTCAAATTCTAATGAATGCTTTTCACACATTTTTGTGTAATGTCTTGGCTTTACTAGCAGTACCAGACATGTAGTTCAATGACTAAATCTGTATATCCTATTATTTATGAGAACCAGCCTAATTGACATCCCTGTATTGTTATCAGTTGGTGGCTTCTGCTCTGGACTGCCATTCAGCACCATCGCCAAGCACCACGGCTGGGAAATGGCCTTCTGGGTAGCAGAGATCACCTGTCTCGTCACTACCATCAGCTTCTTCTTGCTTAGGAACATCAGAACCAAGATGGGTCACATCCCAAGGAAGGCGGACTGATTATTACACCTCATAACTCTCTGTTGCCAATATGGGAAACTTAGGATAAGAATGTACATTTTCTTATTTGTGAAGTGTTTTGGAATTGACAGGAGACATCATTCTGTATATTCTTGTTTTAAGAGATGGTGAGACATGGAGTTGATCCAGGGATTATTTATTTTCACTGAAGATGTATTAAGACAGTATTCAGGTGCAAGTACATCAACTATGTTGTGCTACTTAAAACTATTTTCAATGCTCATGGCTTAAAATAAATCTAAGATTTAATTATTGAAAATGTGTGTCAATATGATTTTAATTTGAGCATAATCTTATCATTCGAAACCAAGGCACTTTAATGTACGGTTCATTACTGAAAATGGCACTTGACACATCTCCTTATATGGGTGCAATCTTTTTGATTCGATAAAAGACTTGAATAAAATACCTTATGTTGTGCTTATCTTTACTTCTAAAGGATTGCATTGAAAAGAGAGATGAGATATGAAAACATTACATAGTGGTGTTCATTCTTAAAGTATGTACAATTTTGTTTTTCAAATCTGTATTTACATTGTATCCCAGTAGAACATATCCGTATCATATACAAGTTAATCAAGGCTCCTGAGTGGCACAGCAGTCTAAGGCAGTGGTCTAAGGCACTGCATCTTAGTGCTAGAGGCATCACTACAGACCCCGATTCGATCCCGGGCTGTATCACAACCGGCCGTGATCGGGAGTCCCATAGGGCGGCGCACAATTGGCCCAGCGTCGTCTGGGTTTCGCCGTCATTGTAAAATAAGAATTTGCTCTTACCTGACTTGCTAGTTAAAAAAAAAAAAACATTAGTTCTGAAATAGCAGCACTGCTTGGAGACATGTTGACCCATATGCTTGTACTGTAGCTTCCCAGTCATAACAAACACAATTCAATGATTGGTTCAACAACAACAACATTTCAGGAGCAATTAATCCTTGTTCCTACTCAAGATCCAGGTCCAAAGTTAGCAGATAAAGCTGGTATCTCAAATGCAACCTTAAAAATCTGATCAAAGAGTTCAAACCTGTAACAAGAGAGGGCAATATATATCTTGCCATGATTGCTCATCAATGAAATGGATAACTGATAGAGACTCATGTGACAGAGGGCAGATATTTGACATGTGAAAGTTACCTGATAGGCATCTCCAAAGAGTAGAAGGGGTTCTTGAGGGTGAAGTCTGAATAGATCTCGTAAATCTTCCCCAGGAGTGCATCAATGCCAGACTGCCGGGGGTCTGTCAGCACAATGAACTCTATACCTGAAAAATAAGTTGACACTGAGGCAGATTTTGTTTTTCAAACCAAGTGCATTGCATGTAGGCATCACACAGAGACTGATAGCAGTGTTTGAATGCATGGCTTTACCAGCGAGTGTATGAAAGCAGTGCCGTTTGAACATATCTGTCTCCAGCAATACAATTCCTGTACTGCCAACTTCAGGGGACAGCTGTGAACCAATAGCAAACAACCTAGGAAAAGTACAACACAACATGTAGCAAGATCATGGAAAAGCAAATGTAACCATAGACCAAAGGATTTATTAATGTCAGAGCTGACAGTTGTAATCACCTGAGAAGTGTACCTACTTACGAGAAGTGTAACTACTTACGAATGAAACATTGAAGCCATCAACAGTTTTTCATTGGAGCTCATGCGAGCCCTTCAGTATGGACAACGGATAGATAGTTTGTTGAGTCGTTCAAGTATTCGATGATCTCCTTCCCATCTGCCGTGAACTTACCGTTGACGTCCAATCCATTGATGGACAGCATTGCCCACTAGATTAATAGAATTATGCGTGCACAATGTTAACAATAAATAGAAGCATACAGAATGCAAAATTTGAGTTCCAGCCATGACATGTACTACCAGCTATCACTATATCAACTTTGTAAGCACTGATGTGATCACTTGACAGTTGCGGACAACCTACCTCGGATTCCATCGCGTTGACCAAATGATACAACTTTCTCATCGTGGATCTTTAACACAAAAATCTAAAGGATATCTGAATGTTTTCTCTGCTTCTGCTCTGTGTACATAATTGTCATACTGGTACATGAACCCCCCCCCCAGGATTATTTACAACATACACACTGAATATCGCGATCGTTGCCATTTTTCCCGCACAGCTGACAGAATTGTCACGTGACAGGAAATATTTCAGACAAAATCTAAAATAATCTTGAACAGCGATAACTTTACATGCGTGTTCATTCGTATTATTATTTTTGTTTAATATGGCATCTATATTTATTTTGCAGATTTATTTATTATTCATTCTAAAACCAATCTATAGAAACAGTATAGCAAAAATAAACTACATTTCCCAGAACCATACTCCACATCCACATCCACATGTACGGGTTCTCTTAGGGCTTGTGCACGGGTTGAACTTCCTTTCACTCCGACATCTTAACGGTGGGACATCATGGTAAGAGTTTTAGCGTGATTTTTCATTAAATTCAAGGGCGGAAAAAAATATTGGACTCGAAAAAGTTCAGATTCTGGATAGATCGGGATGGGTAGGTGGAAAATATTATTTGTCCGCAGCGTTCTGACCGTGATTATGGATGGAATAGCTCACTTTACGATTCCAGTTGGCCATGCTTTCTCGCTAACGGTAGCTGGCTTGGCTACGTTAGCTGACCTGCGGCTGATGGTGCACTGCGTGATCAGCCAACCATCGGTTTATGTTGCAGACAATCAATTGTCTTATGTCCCAATGTGTAGATATCTCATAGTCTGACCTTTCCCACACATGTATCAATTAATCAGATTATGCAAACTGCCCGCTAGTTCTCTGCAGACCACTGTTAGTTTAACTGGAGTCGGTTGTTGATTAGCTGGCTAGTTGTTAGCCTGTGACTAGGTCGTCGCTCGTTAATTTAGGTCCAACTACATTTACAGACACTACTAAAATATGCACACGTATATCCTATTTGGTTAAATTCCAATTGATGGACTAACGTTAATGACTGTCTGAATTAGCAAACCAACTGACGTTGTCTTCTGTGCGATATTGTGTACTTAATTTGTACACTACCAGCAGCAGTTTGCTAGTTTTGGAAAATGTGGTGGTTCATTCCGCATCAGTTAGATAATGGTACTGTGATGTGGCTTATTCCAGCCTCCTAAAGACGCCAAGGGGAAGGGGAAGGATTCCGGGAAGTCCAAAAAGGACAAGGATCCAGCCAACAAATCCGGAGGCAAAGCCAAGAAGAAGGTATGTCCTGATATCCATTGATCTCTTCTTGGGGGTTTATTCCTTTGGTGTCATAAAATGGTTGCACTGTCATTAGTGAGCAACTTCTCCCATTTCCTCTGAGCAGAAGTGGTCCAAGGGAAAGGTGAGGGATAAGCTCAACAACCTGGTCCTCTTCGACAAGGCCACCTATGAAAAGTTGAACAAGGAAGTGCCCAACTACAAGCTCATCACACCAGCAGTTGTGTCCGAGAGGCTAAAGATCAGAGGGTCTCTGGCCAGGGCTGCCCTCCAGGAACTGCTCAGCAAAGGTAAACCCTGACCCCTGCTCTTTATTCTCAACCATAGTGTTTACTCATAGTGAACTTGATTTAAATTAGAACTAGTCGGGTAGCCAAATCTGACTTTATGTAAGACAGGGCCCTAGCATCAAAGTGCAGATGGTACATGTTTGTCAGAATAGGCATATACACTCTTTTTAATGGACTGCTGGTACACTACTGTCATGTTCATCTACAATCATGTTGTTTTTTGGCATGCTACACTCTGTGTCAGTAGTCTGAGGACAATGATCTGGTTCAATTTTGAGCTTTGCTACAGTGAACCCCAGTTTGACTCAACAAGGCACTGACTCTTGTGGGTCTGCCACAGAGCCAACTGGTACAGATACTTTTACAAAGCCAGTAAGCCCCACTTACATATACCGATGTTTAGCACTCCTCTCACTTGCCATCCAAATGGAACACTAAATATTTCGTACTTGCAACTCTTACTGAAAAATTAACATGTTTTGTAATGTTCATAAGTCCTGTTCCCATCAATGTCACTTCTAACCCCTGTCGGCAGTATAGTCTTCCCTCAGGGATGGGAAAATACCATCGTTTTGGTGAACATTGGCACTGATCAGTGATTACTAAGACTGGGACTGTAACTTGATGTCTGCTCTTTCAGCATCAAGTGTTGTGTATATTGTCCTAACTTGTGTCAGGGCAGTGAGTGGGTCTAACTTTTCTGGGTAAGTTGGTAATGTGGGACCATAGTATTTCAATATCTGTACAAAATAAATGGCACGTTCCATTCTGTCACCCCTCTAGGCATGATCAAGTTGGTGTCAAAACACAGATCGCAGGTGATCTACACACGTAACACCAAGGGTCCTGAGGAGGAGGGTGGTGTTGTGGTTCCAGACAAGCCAGAGAAGCCTGAGAAGGCAGCTAAGGCAGCGAAGGGAGAGAAGGGAGAAAAGGAAGAGAAAGCATAAACTGGTATGTTATGATATTAGTCCTGATGAGCCTACATTCTATTCGAACAAACTGAATATTCCTCACTGCAATTCACTATTGCTGGTATTACCTGATTTTAATGTGTTGGCGTTAAACATGTTACACACATTAACAGGCAGGTTGGAGGGCTTATGCTATAAATACCATCTAAAATCCTTTTTTTTTTTTAGGTTGGGATTCCTGTGTTCAGATGTGATGTAAGGTGAATAAAATTCTTAAAAGAGATTTGCATTTAGTTTTTTTGTGTTCCTTGTGATATTCTCCCAGCTCCAGATCATTTAGCTTGAATGAGTTGACACTCGATTGCATTTGGCTGGAGATCTGTGAATCTAGTTTCAGAATGACAACTCTTTGATATATTCTAATGTACACAGCAATTGATCTAGCAATATCCACAAGGTGCATACCTTGATTTTGAACAAATTTGGGTTACAATGTCACAGACAACTTTTCCTCTGCATGAAAACACTTAAACTCACTTAAACTTCACTATGCACATCATTGCCAAATCCAGGGCCTCAGACCTGCCAATAACAAACCCTGCCATTGACTGTTGGTGTTTGTTTTTTTTAGCTTTGCCCTTGCATCAAATAAGTTTGAAAATGTAATCTCGATGGGAGAGGACAGTGCTGTGGCGTGTAACATAAAACTAAGTGGTGTGAAGTGTTGTGGCAGTATTACACTATCAAAATGGTGCTTTGGGACTGAAGACGAGCGGGCTGAGGCGTCCCCTTGGAGGCCCACTGCTGAGGATGTTTACGCCTCACTTAGTGTGTTGTGTTCAATTAGTATCAATGCTTCCCTCTATAATGGAACTCGCCCAACCCGACATTTGTGCTTTCACTTGAGCTGTATTTGTTAATTTTGTCACTCATTAAATTCAGTAGGACCTCCAGGTTCCTGTATTCCAAATAAGGTGGATTGTTTCTGATGCATTTCTGGTAGGGTTGGAACTTACCCATAGCCCCTACTGTAACCTTTTAACTTAAACTTCGGGGGGGGGGGGGGTTCCAAATATCCCGGATAAAGAGAGACCAATGTGTTTCTGCTTTCATCCATGTTGGGAGTCAGCAGTGGATGTATGTAAAGAGCTGCTACAGGCAACTATAAAGAGTGAGTTATTTATTGACAAATGGCATGAAATAAATGAATTTCTCTGCTTCAGTTTAGGGGCTTGAGCCGGGGGTGGGTGAGACGCAGGGTAGCTTACTGATGGATGCTGCCGCTTGTCGTTGCACAGCACTACCTTGAGCGGTGATGGGGGAAAATAACAGTCCGCGGGACACTGACAGATGCTCAACCTCTTCTGCCACCATCGGGTCCTCTGGCATCACGCCTATGAGAGCACAATAACTTTTGTTTCCTTAATTTTTCTCCCATTACGTATGGATTTAAATGGTTAACTATGCAACAGCGGTTAAATGTCACATTAATATTCACATGTAATTTTGTCTTAGCAACTCTAAATGATCTTTCATTGAGTTTTATTCTCTATCTGTTCATTTTGCAAACTATAAACCATCCAATCAGATGGCACTTTGTGTTGAGTAGTGGTAAACATTTTCTCTGTCTGGGTGGGCAAATAACCTTTTTGCCAAATGACCAAGAAATGCATTTAAAGTAAATATTTGACCTGGAAACAGATTAGCATATGGACTAAGCTGTTTTGTATTTTGTTACTGTTCCATCTCTGCTGGTAGCAATTTGCCATGTCTTCATATATGACATTAGTATGAATCAAGGTTCAGTGAAATAATACAAAGCTCAATGCATAACAAACTCCCCACACTGCTTCCATTTCAACTTCTGCTACAGTAACGCCCTATCTATTAATACAAGTTGTATTAGTCATATGTATGGGATACGCATTGTGTATATCATCCAAAGAAGCGCTTACTTGCAGTTTCCTTCTCGACAATGCAATAATAACAAATAAAAGATAGCGATACGAATTTATGCAGTGGCTGCTGAGGGGAGGACGGCTCATAATAATGGTTGGAATAGAGCCAATGGAATGTCATCAAACACATGTAAACCGCGTGTTTGATGTATTTTATACCATTCCACTTATTTAGCTCCATCCATTACCACAAGCCCGTCCTCCACAATTAAGGTGCCACTAATCTCCTGTGGAACATAATGTAAATAGAGCAGAATGTTTTAGTGTAAGTATTTAATACATGCTGTAGTTGTAGCCTGTCTGTCTCCTGTTCCTGACAGCCCTCCACAAGATCGACCAGGTCTACCTGTCATACTGAAGCTGTCAAGAAGACTACTGCCAAACTCCCAAGTGAAAGCTATAACTGAAGCTTCTTAAATTAGACTCAAGCTCATGCTTTGCAAGTGACACACTGGTATTCATGGAAGCTAAGGGCACATCACATTCCAGACAACTGATTTCCCACCTCGACGCTTTTGAAAATATTTCCCAGAGTCACAGATACCCTGCTGTATCAATGAGCTTTGGCTGCTCGCAGAGATGATTTGAGAGGGTAATCAAAATAAGGGAAGCCCAAGGTAGAGAGAGAGGCACATTTGATATGCAGGAAGTGGGAGCGCCATCTCATGGTGATTAGTTGGGGCAGTTCCATGGCGAGATTTATGGCACGCAGCTGTTGAACGCCTGACAGACATCCGAGGCAAGGGATGCACTGCTGCTACCCCTTTTACTGCTGCTTCAGAAGAGCTCTGTTTGCTACTGGAGAGGGAGCTCGTCTCAGCACACAAAGGTAGGCAACATGCTCTCATTGTCACTGCTACTGTACTAGTCAGTGCTCTGAATATCTGCAGCTTTTGAATACTCTAGTGTTTAAACTCAAGTCTTCACAGTCTAAACTTTGATCTGTCTGGTGGTTGACATTGGTGTCCTTATTGTTTTGTTTTCACTTTTTTGATTTTAGATATGTAATTTTTATAGAAAGAAACTCTTGAATTTCAATGTAAGTGGATTTATTGTCCCAGAACTATTGTTTTATGTGCTTGTAATAATTTTACCATACATGGTCAAGAATATTGGGAGACAGAAAAAGGTTGTCAGTGTACTTGTTACAATTTAAGTTAATTTCCCTTGTTACTGTGTCATATTCTGTTGATTAGTTTTACTCATGTTATGTCCTGTGGCTTTTTTTAAATTTAGAACCCAATGCTATGCCCTATTTTTAGAAGTGGAAGCATTACAGCAGATGGAGACATGGACACAGCAGCTTAGACAGAGACAAAACACTTAGCAGAGAACTAAAAGGGCTTGGCCTTCGATCGCCTTCTTTCCGACAGCTACCATCTGAGCTCCTGAGTATTGTTTTTTTCCCCTCAGCAGTCTATGTGAATATCCTCCAGCTAACTCACTATGGGGCTTTGGAAGTTCTGCTGGCACCTGAGCAGGTCAAAGTGAGGTGACTGAACATGGCAGTAATCGTAGCATCACTGGTTTGAGGTTAATGGACAAGGGCCCCAGCAATGTTAAAAGTCTATAAGGTGAAGTCAATACTCTTCACAATAGGAGGACAGTGAAGTCTTATTGGGCTTTTTTAATTAGTTTTAAAACCTGTTTCATGTGATCAGGCCTCGTAAAATGTTCAACGACTAGGTTTGTGTTCTGTGAAAGTGACATGACTAGCATTTTGTTTCCTAAAGCACATTAGCTGAAGAGGATTCTTTCCATTGCAGTCCAGTGGTGAGGTTGTTTAAGGAATGTTTATTTGGGTTGCTATGGTAAGATTGGTCTGTGGCTGGGCTGGCTGAAACTGGAGCCTGAAAACCTTAAGAAATTCTGCCACCAGGCTGCTCCCACACTGTTGTTTTAGTAGTAGCTCTCCTAATCCTTCTCTTTAAATTAATTAGTTAAAGAAGATTCATTAACACCTCAATTAACATGTCAGTTATTCAACCTTTATTATTAATTTTGGCACTCAACAGAGTATTATTACAGTGTAATTTCTTTAGCACATGTATGACATTCTTAAATTCATACTGCTATCACACTGTATGGGCATCTCTAATTTATATTCTATGGTACCATTTTTATTAAAAAAAGGGTATAAGCCCTGTGTGGATGGTTCTTTTCAGTTAGTTGCAGTTTGTATTCACTATAAGATGGGTCAAGAGGAAACCAATTTTGGGAACTGTTGCAATCCAATTTGTCATTATGATTTATTCTGATGACTCAGTCCAATTAATAACACCAATGAGCATTGGTATAAAAAAAAGCATACCACACAACAAAGATTACCTCCACATTTCCTTGGGTTAGTTTTTTTTGCTACATCATTTGTGTGAATAAGGGTTATTTATCACTGCTCGTCTGTGGATACAGTGTGACAGGTCCTGAGGAAAGGTGGGACCTGGTGGTGACAGATACTCTATCCTTTATGCCAACACACTTGCTGCCTTTGCAAGTTTGCATTTTTATGGTAACAGCAGGAAACAAGCTGTTTGTATACGCAATGACTAGGCGTTTATCATCTTCTCTGAAACATCTCTTCTTAGGGGACGGACCCAAGTAGGGAGCATGTATACTATTAATCCATCTACCTTTGATATAGTCACTAAGATATATTGTTGAAGGAGCAACATGGTGGTATTCAGTAAAAAATGTCTTAAAAAACAAAAATGAGAAGTTATAATAAAAACAAAGAGCTATAATAGTGCCACACATTGCCAGTTAACTTCCCCAGCCTCTCCAGGTAGGTCTAACCTTATTATTATTGGTTGGGAGCCAGCCAAATTACACGGAGGTGCTGTACTAGCTTAGCATCTGTTCATGTCAGGAAAGAATTATAGATCACAATGAAAAGTTGCTCCTTAAACATGGTGGAGACCATGTTTACTCCTCCAATGAGGCGGCGCATCTGTCCATATGTAAATCACCCAAGCTGCTGGAATGTCTCCATTCCACACTGGCATGAAACAAATCAACCAGACAGTCAGTTTACCATGTGTTTTGTTTTTGTCAACAAGCTAATGTCAGTATGAAGTTAACAGCAGATCTTGGGGAAACTGGGATGATACAGAAACTATGTTGTGTGAAATATTTTGCAGTATTGGTGTCGACCAGTGGAGGCTGGTGAGGGGAGGATGGCTCATAGTAATGGCTGGAATGGAGTAGATGGAATGGAATCAAACATGCTTCATTCCATTCCAGCCATTACTATGAGCTGTCCTCCCCTCACCAGCCTCCACTGGTGCTGACAGAGATTAAATAAATTGAACAAATTAATTAATTTGTATCACCTTTATCAGTCACATTTAATCATGGTGTCTGTCTGTATATACTTTATTCACTCAGTGTTAAACATGATTCTAGGATTCAGTGTGGAGATTATTTGGTGAAAGGGCTTGTTTCGTTGTCATTGTTCGTGAAAGGCATTTTTTTTAGCTACTGCCTACAACCCAATTAATTTTCTCCAGGCATTGACTTGAATGAAAGTATCAATGTTGATTAATCAATTAAATGTGACACGAGCCCTGGCTCCATTATTGTAGGGCAAAAAAGCTATGGCTTTGTGCTCAGCCCTCAGACTATATTCTCAGCGCATCCTTTAGAAATATTACTGGGGTTTTTATGTCTCTGTGTCATATCATCAATCCGCCCTTTACAGAAGAGTAGAATGCTTGAAAAAAAAGAAGCTCTAACTGGTCAATAATTGAGAGAATTTTGCTCTTATGACATAAATATGAAATAGCAGCAAAGCCTTTGCCATTTACATCTCTGGTACTGTTGATTTACAGGGCCCTGCGAAAGTATTCGGCCCCCTTGAACTTTGCGACCTTTTGCCACATTTCAGGCTTCAAACATAAAGATATAAAACTGTATTTTTTGTGAAGAATCAACGACAAGTGGGACACAATCATGAAGTGGAATGAAATTTTTGGATATTTCAAACTTTTAACAAATCAAAAACTGAAAAATTGGGCCCCCTTAAGTTAGTACTTTGTAGCGCCACCTTTTGCTGCGATTACAGCTGTAAGTCGCTTGGGGTATGTCTCTATCAGTTTTGCACATCGAGAGACTGAAATTGTTTCCCATTCCTCCTTGCAAAACAGCTCGAGCTCAGTGAGGTTGGATGGGGAGCATTTGTGACCAGCAGTTTTCAGTTCTTTCCACAGATTCGATTGGATTCAGGTCTGGACTTTGACTTGGCCATTCTAACACCTGGATATGTTTATTTTTGAACCATTCCATTTTGATTTGTTAAAGTTTGAAATATCCAATAAATGTCGTTCCACTTCATGATTGTGTCCCACTTGTTGTTGATTCTTCACAAAAAAAATACAGTTTTATATCTTTATGTTTGAAGCCTGAAATGTGGCAAAAGGTTGCAAAGTTCAAGGGGGCCGAATACTTTCGCAAGGCACTTGTACATGAGTGTGCATTCCGATAGAACACAAGAATCACACTCTGTTCAGTTCAACAGTATAGGGGCTGGACTTAAAACTAAAGCCAATGTAATGAGGAGTTCTCTCTCTTGCTGTTAGCCATCTTTGAGATGTCAGAAATATATTCACGTTTTCCATGTGTTCTGGCCAGATATCCAGCTGCTCATTAGTGACGGAGGTGTTTAGAGTCATAAGAACAGGCATTGTAATGTACATGGTTGCTAATAATATGAAGCAAATTCCAATAGATTTTGATTTATTCAACCTTTATTTAACTAAGCAAGTCCACTGGTGATGCATGATTTTAAATAACTGCCACTTCAGGGTAATGTATAGACAGTCAGACTATACATGTCCATTGATCTAAACTGCCTCTTTTCTTGTCCATGCGTTTTCCCCAGCAGATGGTGAGGGAGCAGTATGTCAACACCACCCAGGACAGCAGTGTCCCTGCCCCGGTCCCTGACTCAATCTATAAGATTGGGATCTACGGTTGGAGGAAGCGCTGCCTCTACCTGTTTGTCCTGCTGCTCATTATCATCCTCACTGTGAACTTTGCCCTTACCATATGGATCCTCCGGGTCATGTGGTTTAACACGGTATGTTGGGTCACTGACATGGCTCTCCAAAAACTGCTTAGCTCTAGTTCATTAATAACGCATTACCTGACCTTTACTGTAGACTACAGACAGATTTAAAATCAAATCAAATTCTACCTTAGTGAAATACTTACTTACAAGCCCTTAACCAACGATGCAGTTAAGAAAATAAAACTTTGGGGGCAGTGCAAATAGTCTGGGTTGCCATTTGATTAGCTGTTCAGGGGTCTTATGGCTTGGGGGTAGAAGCTGTTTAGAAGCTTCTTGGACCTAGACTTGGCGCTCAGGTATCGCTTGCTGTGAGAACAGTCTTTGACTAGGGTGGAGTCTTTGACAATTTTTAGTGCCTTCCTCTGACACCACCTGGTATTGAGGTCCTGGATGGCAGGAAGCTATATTTTGGAGTGGTTGTATGGACAAAACGACATATAATATTTTTCCTGAATTAATGAAAAAGTAGAAATTATTTCTGTAGAAAAGCCAACGATAAGAAGATTTTGCGCTCCTTTATCGTTGTTTTTATTCGACTGCGCTTTTTGGCGGAAGGTGCATTTGATTTAGAAGCTCTGCGCGCTGGGTACGCAGCGTGTTCCCATTTAACATTTTCATTTGTCTGCAGTGACAAACTCCGCCTACCAGGCTGACAAGGATAGCCAATCAGATAGCTCGAATCACCGTGCCTATAGATTCCAGGACCCACGAGTTTTATATTATTATTTAACTAGGCAAGTCAGTTAAGATCACATTCTTATTTACAATGACGGCCTCCTGCGGGGACAGGGCAGGGATTAAAACATAAATATAAAATAGGACAAAACACACATCACGACAAGAGACAACACTACATAAAGAGAGACCTAAGACAATAGGCAGAAACACATGAAAACACAGCATGGTAGCAGCTCAAAACATGGTACAAATATTATTGGGCACAGACAACAGCACAAAGGGCAAGAAGGTAGAGAAAACAGCACCACGCGAAGCAGCCACAACTGCCAGTAAGAGTGTCCACGATTGAGTCTTTGAATGAAGAGTTGGAGATTAAACGGTCCAGTTTGAGCATTTTTTGCAGCTAGTTCCAGTCACTAGCTGCAGCGAAATTAAAAAACGAGCGATGACTGTTAACAGAATGTGACTGGCAGAGTGTTGAATGTGGAGGAAGAGGGCTGCAGTATGCATCTTAGATAGGGGGTTTGAGGCTCAAGAGGGTTTTATAAATAAGCATCAATCAACAAGTGGATCTTGCGATGGCTATACAGGGGCGGTAAGTGGGAGAAGATGGAACGAGATGGATTTTGGCCGACATTCTACACACTTTCTCTTCGATTAAACATTTGATCTCAGTTCCCGAAACTACACTTTGTTACGAACAGAGTGAACTACGTTTTGAAGAATTTCCCTTTCGCCAACGTTTTGAGTTGAATTATTGCACACGCGCACTTCACAGAGGAGGCGTTCCCCAACGGAAATATGCTAATGCAATGCTAAAACTCGCCAATAGTATCTCTCTAGCCCGTGCTTGGCTCTGCCCCTCCTTGCTTGTTCTGCCCACTATGACTCATTTGTTCCCGTTTGAAACGACAGGCTGTGGTATATCTTGATTTAGCTATAAGTATATTTGACTGAGCCCTCTCTGCATTGTTACAAAAATGTCGGAGGCGCACGACGATTCCGTCGTGGCCTCTGCATTCCTCGGGAGGCTCTGCAATTGCGTCACACCATCCATACGGCGCCACGACCTCATTTCGGATCAAACATAAATTGGCTCTTAGTAGCCAAGTGTATCGACAGGCCAACGCTTTGTATTACTAGCAGCTCCTCCTGTCGATATTAAAATCGAGGAATATTTCACATTCTCTGGTCATAGGAACAACATGAAATTGTCCAAGAGGCAGAAATAATGCAGTGAGACTCGAGTTTCGACATCAATGGGAGGAGGTGTACCCTCTCTCTGGTCACTCAACTGGAGGAAAGAAGAGAGCAGGGACCGTGAGAGGCGGGTGCTCTGTTGCTCTCTCCTTCCCTCCGCTGAGACTGACCATCCAGTGCAGGTACTATCAGTTCAGTAAAATAAAAAGCAACTTATTTCAATTTATGCTCAGCTGTGCCTCACAAGTGATACACCAACTAATCTATTTTGTTATCAAAGCTCTGTTTTGAGTTTTGAAATATAATATGGTCTGAAATTAACAATATTGTCAGGCCAAGCATATAGCCAATATGATGTGATAATGTATTAGGCCAAAACGGTTTTGATTAATTTTACATTGATTTACAATTTAAGCCATGTTTAAAAGTGATAGAAGCCCCGCTTATACCTGCTTCTAACTTATGTCCTTTGTCCTGATTTTGTCCACATTCTTATTGTACCCACAGTTTTAGACAGGTGTAGACAATCAAAAGACACATTGTGATCTGATTGTGATCAGATCATCCTGCCACCCTCCGGAAGTAGTCAGAAAACGCATTGTGTCTGGATATCTTACAAGTGTAGACAGATCTGGACAGAGAAACCATTTAAATCATCATTATTCGGCTCTCTAAAATCCTTGACAGGTGGAACCATTAACTGATTACATCAATATGTGTCTTACAATAAATACATACTATTTCGCTGTGAAATCATTTATATAAAGGAAGAGACCAGGAAATCAGGACACAATGCAGACACAGTGGACAGATAGCAGACACATTTTAATACCATGTGTAGACACAATTAGAATTTAGACAAGATCAGGACAAAGGACACATGTCAGCCCCAGGTATAAATAGGGCTTAGGAGTAACTGAAACATCCCAACACAACACACCCTGGGAATGTAGTGACTGCATTGGCAGAGCAAACACATAGATCTCTGCTGCTTTAGTTTGAGTTTACCCTCAGTCCTGGGGGGTATAGCCACATGTCTCTTATCCTTGGCATCCAATGGCTGCCTAGTGGGATGAATAAAAACCAACATTCACCCTCTAGCACGGTAAGCTTAGTTTTATACACATTTCATTATTCCTCCATCCTTTTGGAATATAGCCTGAGAGAAGTAGTTATTATGTGAAATTGAAATCAGAGATTCTGCTTTTCTTTCACACTGGATCATTATCAAAGTCACTATTGCCTGAGGTGCTATGAATCATATATTCACTGCAGTGTGTTTAACTCCCAACACTATACCCAGCAGAGACCATCACCTAAAATAGATTCACTCACCATCCAGAGTTAGAAGCAACACATGGTGTCACAGAAATCCTTGGGGACACAGTATGGTTATGGAGTGAATTTCTTGTAGGACCCTGTGCACTGCCTTGCTGAGTTAATTCTTTCTGCTTGTCATTGCAGGAAGGGATGGGACACCTAAAAGTAACATCGGACGGAGTGAGGCTTGAGGACGGAGAGTCAGAGTTCCTCTTTCCTCTCTACGCCCAAGAGATCCACTCCAGAGAGGTAAGCAAACAGGCTCCTATACTCCTCCTTCTCCTCTTCCTTCCTCCTCCTTCTCCTCAAACACTCATACCCAGTCCAATAGGGTTGTGTTGATTAAAGTGGTCTGTTTTCCCAAGCTCTGACTCATTGTCAGGAAACCATAGAAATCAAAGTTGATTGTTTGTTGAATCTAGGAGCGCTTCCTGTTAAAACCGCTGGGCAATTACATCAAACAACTGTCCTGAGGTATAGTCAGATGATCTGTATTTTGACATCGTTCTCTTGCGTAGTTGGGAAATGTGTCTTACTCAATAAGCTTTGGCAGTCCCTGTGGATGTACAGTGTAGCAAGTTCCTTATTTAACTCCTGGATATTTGTGGTGGAAAACAGTCAATGGTGTGCAATCGAGCAGCAGATGGTAACACTTTGCAGCAGTTGTCTGCATGTTTATGGTTTTCCCTCATTGTGCTGTGTTTTCCTCCACTCTATCTTTGAGCTTCATTAAAAAGGCAATGTATTCACCATTTATGGACTGACACTTTCATCACTGAAGTCGACAGTTTTGAATTAGATTCAGTGTTCATTATACACAACCTGCTTTTCAAGACTTGCCCAAATAGGCTACATCTCTTGAGCCTATAGTAACTCAGTAGTGCTTTCTGAAAGGTATGAATGAAGACCAGATACTTGAACCTGTGAGCATAACGATGCATTTTGCAGCATTCATTGGCAATGCATCATTTTGTGTTGCGCTCCATGTTCAATTAAAGTCCTGTCCAGTGATATCTGACATGCACAGGATGCTTATTGATGACCAAAGAGTTATTTTTTTCCAGGACTCCTCTCTCTTGGTGAACTCGTCTGAAAACGTCACCCTCAATGCCCGCAATGAAAATAATGATGTCACAGGAAGTCTCTCTGTAGGTAAGTGGACAGAAAACACACACACCTAGAAACATACAGCAGGCTAGCAATGTTTATAAATTGCATTATTCAACTGATATATGGACACTTCGGCAATTTCATTCATGGACTTGTCCTGCAGCTGTACTGTATGTAATACAACATTAGCAATGACAAAACGCATCTCCCCTTTCATATTCCATCAGATTGCCATTAATACCCCATGCCCAGCTTTCTGTCATCAGTACCAGAATGGCCTATCTGTTACACCAGGGGCCTCAGGTCTACAGAGACTATTATTTGTGCACATTTTATGGCTGGCCAGTGGGGTTCGTAGAGGAGTGTGCCATAATTAGAGGGGTAACAAATGACTAAACTAATTACAGTGTTTCACGAGACTGTTAGGTATTCTTGGTCATTATGCCATCAAAGGCATTGACCTATCTATGTGACCCTCTGTGAAGGAAGTTTAAGGGTTTTAAAGACCGGTTATTTGGTCTATTCCCCCTCAGACATTCCCCCTCAGTCGTTTGGAAAGAACATCTTGTTCTGTTCTTCTATAGAAAATGGTATTGAAGTGTATTAAATATCTCACTGGCCTATTTCTGCCCAGAGACAGTTGGACAGTAGGCCTATCGGCACCCTGGCTTTATTTCTTCTGAGAGAGAGGTGACAAAGTGAACAAATTCATCCAAATTTTAAAGCTGCGTGCAAAATGTACATGTTTTAGTGATACAGCATATGATATCTCAATTATGCTAAGCCTATGTCCCCCAGTCCCTCAGCTTTAACTGCTTCTGGTCTCTAATAATTCTCCATGGTGTCATTTTAGGTCCAGATGTGGCCCAGGGAAATGCACAGAACTTTGTCATCAGCTCCAACACCAAGATGCTGTTTTCTGCAGATGACAAAGAGGTGGTTGTTGGGACAGACAAGCTCCGTGTCACAGGTACAATCATGTCTGCAGTGTCAGTGTCACACCACTAAGCCCATACATGGGTATACAGCATTACAGATATGAACCACAAACAGGGTTTTCATTCATTTTATTGTAATTTATGAGAGCAATGTACTGAATCACTGAGTGTTTTATTACATATCAAAGTAATACATTTTCATTTGACATGGTAGTTACTGGACTGGAGCAGTTTTACTTTTTCTGCGAAGTTGTCCTTGAAAAGGTATTGAATGTCAAGCTCATTCATCTAAAAATGACAGGAAAGGTGACAGAAACACTGCTTTTTAATTGGTTGGTTTATAATTAAAGTATATTTATAATATAACGTAAATTGAAGCTACAGTAACTAAGAACTGAAGTTAAACATATCAGAGTCCACCCAATTGATTATAGACTGTATGCTCAAGTTGTCTATTTTGTCTAAATCTCTTTGTTGTGTCCAGTTTTAGTATTGATGGGAGGTCAGTGCCCTCGTGCTGTGTGGGGTAATTAGCTGAAGAGTGTCCTTTGATAGCTTCATTATGTCTCGGACATCTGGAGCCTGACGTACCGCTGAACGGTGACGGTCATTTCACTTTAGCAAGACACTGAGCAAAAGTTAACACAACCTTGGCCAGAAAACCATGCACAAACAGAACAAAGCTAAAGATGTGTATACTGTTACAATATCACTATCAGACCTAGTGAGACTCTATAGTGTGATGTCAGGTGAGCAGCTTTGCATGCTATGGTAACATACGATTGGTAAAGGCTGGTGGTAATAAAGATGTAATTAGCTAGCCAAGGGAGCTGTCAACCACAGTGATTTAAAGCACTGCAAACATTCTCTCTCTCCTTCAAGTCTGGTGGTTGGAGGTGACTCTGAGCCAGTGCACATGTCATCCTCTCACTAACACCAGTTGACAAGCACCCAGGGGAACAATTGACTGCCAGGACCTGTAGACCCACTCACAGTACATAGCAGAATGAAATAGAATAATATATGTAACCTGTATCTCTATGGTAACACCAATGATGTTTCATTGTAATTGACTAACACCTTGTGTGTTTGCTTTTATTTAGGTCCAGAAGGTGCCCTGTTTGAACACTCTGTAGAGACGCCCCTGCTCAAAGCTGAACCCTTCAAAGACTTGAGGTAGATGCTGGATCCCATAACCGTTGACATCTTGGAATAGGCCAATATGAAATATGAACTCTTAATTCCAAGCAGTTTATTGTTTGTTTTATCACAGTCATATGTGGAATTGATCAAACTGATGTTCTCCTGTATGTTCCAGGCTGGAGTCTCCAACCCGCTCTCTCAGCATGGATGCACCAAAGGGAGTCTTTGTCAAAGCACTGGCCGGGAACATCGAGGCTGCATCTAACATGGATTTTCTATTGCACTCCAGTGAAGGACTGGTGAGGCAGTGTGTGATTTACTTGCTATTGACTGGCAGTACTGTACTTATATTTTACACTACATGTGACAGAGACATGTACATTTACTTACTGGCCTTGATATCTATAAATAGCAGCGATGCTGTCCCCTAGTGGCATGTAAATGTACAGTGCATTCGGAAAGTATTAAGACCCTAGACTTCTTCCACATTTTGTTAGGTTACAGCCTTTCTCTAAAATTTATAAAATTGTTTTCCCTCATCAATCTACACACAATACCCCATAATGACAAAGCAAAAACAGTTTTCAAGAATAACCCCCTGGAAATATTACATTTACATAAGTATTCAGGCCCTTTACTCAGTACTTTGTTGAAGCACCATAGACAGCAATTACAGCCTTGAGTGTTCCTGGGTATGACCCTACATGTTTGGCACACCTTTATTTGGGGAGTTTCTCCAATTCTTCTCTGCAGATCTTCTCAAGCTCTGTCAGCCTGGATGGGGAGCGTCGCTGCACAGCTATTTTCAGGTCTCTCCAGAGATGTTTGATATCTCCTGTATACCACCCGTACCTTGTAAACAACACAACTGATTGGCTTAAACGCATTAAGAAGGAAAGAAATTCCACAAATGTACTTTTAACAAAGCACACCTGTTAATTGAAATGCATTCCAGGTGACTACCTCATGAAGCTGGTTGAGAGAATGCCAAGAGTGTGCAAAGCTGTCATAAAGGCAAAGGGTGGCTATTTGAAAAATCTCAAATATAAAATATATTTTGATATGTTTAATACCTTTTGGGGGTTTCTACATTATTCCATGTGTTATTTCATTGTTTTCATGTCTTCACTATTATTCTACAATGTAGAAAATAGTACAAATAACAAAAACCCTTAAATGAGTAGGTGTCCAAACTTTTGACTGGTACTGTATATGTATGTTTTCAGCAGTGGCGTGTATACAGTGGGGCAAAAAAGTATTTAGTCAACAACCAATTGTGCAAGTTCTCCCACTTAAAAAGATGAGGGGCCTGTCATTTTCATCATAGGTACACTTGAACTATGACAGACAAAGTGAGAAAAAAAAAATCCAGAAAATCACATTGTAGGATTTTTAAAGAATTTATTTGCAAATTATGGTGGAAAATAAGTATTTGGTCACCTACAAACAAGCAAGATTTCTGGCTCTCACAGACCTGTAACTTCTTCTTTAAGAGGCTCCTCTGTCCTCCACTCGTTACCTGTATTAATGGCACCTGTTTGAACTTGTTATCAGTATGAAAGACACCTGTCCACAACCTCAAACAGTCACACTCCAAACTCCACTATGGCCAAGACCAAAGAGCTGTCAAAGGACACCAGAAACAAAATTGTAGACCTGCACCAGGCTGGGAAGACTGAATCTGCAATAGGTAAGCAGCTTGGTTTGAAGAAATCAACTGTGGGAGCAATTATTAGGAAATGGAAGACATACAAGACCATTGATAATCTCCCTCAATCTGGGGCTCCACGCAAGATCTCACCCCGTGGGGTCAAAATGATCACGAGAACGGTGAGCAAAAATCCCAGAACCACACGGGGGGACCTAGTGAATGACCTGCAGAAAGCTTGGACCAAAGTAACAAAGCCTACCATCAGTAACACACTACGCCGCCAGGGACTCAAATCCTGCAGTGCCAGACGTGTCCCCCTGCTTAAGCCAGTACATGTCCAGGCCCATCTGAAGTTTGCTAGAGAGCATTTGGATGATCCAGAAAAAGATTGGGAGAATGTCATATGGTCAGATGAAACCAAAATAGAACTTTTTGGTAAAAACTCAACTCGTTGTGTTTGGATGACAAAGAATGCTGAGTTGCATCCAAAGAACACCATACCTACTGTGAAGCATGGGGGTGGAAACCTCATGCTTTGGGGCTGTTTTTCTGCAAAGGGACCAGGACGACTGATCCGTGTAAAGGAAAGAATGAATGGGGCCATGGATCATGAGATTTTGAGTGAAAACCTCCTTCCATCAGCAAGGGCATTGAAGATGAGACGTGGCTGGGTCTTTCAGAATGACAATGATCCCAAACACACCACCCGGGCAACAAAGGTGTGGCTTCTGAAGAAGCATTTCAAGGTCCTGGAGTGGCCTAGCCAGTCTCCAGATCTCAACCCCATAGAAAATCTTTGGAGGGAGTTGAAAGTCTGTGTTGCCCAGCAACAGCCCCAAAACATCACTGCTCTAGAGGTCTGCATGGAGGAATGGGCCAAAATACCAGCAACAGTGTGTGATAACCTTGTGATGACTTACAGAAAACGTTTGACCTCTGTCATTGCCAACAAAGGGTATATAACAAAGGATTGAAATAAACTTTTGTTATTGACCAAATACTTATTTTCCACCATAATTTGCAAATAAATTCATAAATCCTACAATGTGATTTTTCTGGATTTTTCTTCTTCTAATTTTGTCTGTCATAGTTGAAGTGTACCTATGATGAAAATTACAGGCCTCTCGCATCTTTTTAAGTGGGAGAACTTGCACAATTGGTGGCTGACTAAATACTTTTTTGCCCCACTGTATGTGTTTCAGCAGTGGTGCGTCTGACCACGCCCTTTGTTGTGTGTTGTCTGTGTAGGTGATTCTGGATGCCGAGACCGTGCGTCTGCCTAATCTCCCCCTGGGACAAGGAGGTGTGTCTGGAAACGCTCAGGGACTCTACGAAGTGTGTGTTTGTCCCAGCGGAAAGCTGTTCCTGTCCAAGGCCGGGGTCACCTCCACGTGCAGCGAAAGCCAAGAGTGCTAGTGAGCGTCTTTGGCATCAGATTATACCCTGGTGAATGAAAATGCCTTTATATTGGGTACTCTGAAACACTTTCATATGAATCCTCAAAAAGGCAAAACAAACAACCACAACTTTTCATATCTTAACAAAACTGCCAGTTAAAGTGCAGACATATCCTCCTAAGTAATTATTTCATGGTGCATGGTTAAATTTGAGACCATTTTACTATGTAACTGAAACAGTGACATGACAACTTTATATCACAATAAGCAGTATAGTTGTTGATACCATCTTTTGTTAACACTGAGTTGAGATTGTTTATTTTATAATTATGGTATTATGGCTGGGCAATAAGGAGCTGGTTAACAGATTACATCCTATGCAATATGTTTTTTTTTATATGCAATAATATAGGACTTTGTGTGGGCCCAGATGAAGCCTTGTCTGCAATGGAGAATCTCCCATTGAAAGTGATTTTTAGTGTAGGCTTAATCTGGGGCTGGGAAACTGGCCCTTAGTGTATTTAATATGTTGTGCATATGAGCAGAAAAGCATTATATGATCTAGTCTGTAGATAAGCTGAGTATACCAAACATTAGGAACACCTTCCTAATATTTTTGATACACACAGGAAACTGTTGAGTGTGAAAAACCCAGCAGCTGTGCAGTACTTGAAACGAACCAGTGCGCTTGCCACCTACGACCGTACCCCGTTCAAAGGCACTTTTAATTATGTTGTCTTGCCTATTGACCCTCTGAATGGCACACATACACAATTCATATCTCAATTGTCTCAGCTTAAAAATCCTTCTTTAACCTGTCTCCCCCCTTCATCTACACTGATTTAAAGTGGATTTGACATCAATAAGAGGTCAATAGCATTCCTCTGGATTCACCTGGTAAGTTTGTCATGAAAAGAGCAAGTGTTCTTATTGTTTTGTATACTAAGTGTATAATGTAGTTAGTATAAATACAACCTAGTTATTTTCTAAGAAATAGAGTAGAAAAGAGGTACAGTTGAATGTGTTTGTTACACATTCATTATGCAACATTGAGCAATCTGATACATCTGATCCTGTTGCTCGAGATTTTAAAAGTTACTGTTTTCCCAAGTACTTAATTTCATCTCACAGTTCACCAGCTGCCACTGTTTTTTTTCTTCCATTTTTTTCATTTATGCATTTACTGTGTGAAATGTTTTTATATTGGGGTTTAGAGTACAGTCAAACTAATCAGTATTATAAGTAATAACTTTGTAATAATGGGAAATTAAAGGGATAGTGCGACATTTTGGGAACTTTTTCTACTTACCCAGTCAGATGCACTCATGGATACGATTTGGATGTCTCTGCTGCAGTTTGAAGGAAGTTGAAGGTACTTTCTGGAGCCATTGCTAACGAGTGCAATGACTGGAAGTGTACAGGAACAGAAAGCATGCATTTTCAACACTCTCTCAAATGTTCTATATTTTGTTTATCAATACATCAATGTGTTTCTATCTTCTGTCTTGGTATAGGCTCTGAAATTAAATAGGCTATGTCGCACTCCTAATACTATTGCTCTGCACATACTATCAAGGCTACCGGTCTATTTACTTTTGAGCATGCTTGGCTATTTAATTAGCGATTGATAAATGGTAGCCTGCAATTTGTTGCATAGCGAGAATAATTGAAATCAGTTATGTCAGAAAAGGAGACATCCTGCAATATGATTATGATTTAGGCCTATATAATAAAAGTCAAATAAATATTAGACAACATGCTGCAATCTCCTTACCAATGGAAAATGCAACTGTTTTATCATTAGGCCTACATTTGAATGTTTTTATTTCCCTACCATCATTAGAATTCCTGTGCATCAAACACCTCCCATTTTCCCCAAACAAACAATAAGCCTATTTGTTGCAATACAGTTGATCAACCTTCAAAAAGTTGTGCACACACATGGTTTGGGATTTGCGTGGAGATATGCACACTTTCCTGTCATGTTCACAATTGATGAATACCAACCTTTGCCGAAAAAGTGGCATACGCAAGGTTTAGAGTATTTTTTTTGTGCACACACACCTTTGATAAATGAGGCCCCTGTAGCCTGTGTTCTACTACTTTTGGGAATATTTATTGTACATTTAGATTTGAGCAAAAATGTTAGCTTGTTAGTTATATTGTCACCACTTTGACTCTGACAGATTCTAATGCATTACTGTTCACTGTTAACCCATGTTTTATGTGTGTTTGCTTGTACTTGTACAGCACGGTACACGGTATAAAAGTTATTATTGTGAAGTTGACGGTGTTTTGATAAATTGTGGAACGTGTGCCAGGTTATGTTTGAATAAAACATTTGTGCTATTCTTGTAAAAAGCTACTGTCTTTAACAGAATAAAACGATAATCATTGTTTAAAATGATGTATCTGAAAATACATTTTCCATTAACATTATAAATACCAGGGGGGGAAAAGGATAATGTCTTTATTTTGAAAGTTCCATAATCATCTTATTTCTGTCTTGTGACAAGAGATTGGAAGCTTTTCTACAGTGATGTCCAATGCGTATTACTTCTCTCCATAATGTATAGCACTGATGCACTCTAGAGGAGCATCTCTGCAACAGTAGTACATCATGAAAATTCCCCAGCCATGGCTCAGAGACAATAGCCAAACATGCAGTATTTCCTGTTCTTTGTTTACATGTCTATAGACAATCCCATGCCACTGCCTATAATCACAGAATACATGCCCATACATTCTTGTTACTTTTCCAGTGTTTGAACTTAATTCCTGTTCCAGTTATAACAAATTCATTAGTTACGCTATTACAGTTCAAATGAAACAATATATATGTATATATATATATATATATATATATATATATATACATATACATATATATATATATGTATATGTATATATATACATATATATATATATATATATATATATATACATATATATATATATGTATATGTATATATATACATATATATACATATACATATATATATATATGTATATGTAATTGGATGCCAGCAACTGTACCTTTTAATTCTTAAATAGATTCTCACTTTTAGGGTTACCATTAAGTGTATTATACTGGTTATGTATTATACAGAAGGAGGGTTGACTCAATTTACATGGGGGGAATTTATTAACTATGGCACTGCATACATCAAGATTTACATTTTCCTCTGCTAAAGTTTGTCAAAGATCTCTTCAAAGGATTCCCCTTGGCATTAAACAAATATGAAGAAAAAAAACATGACATTTTAGTGTATCAACAATATGTTGCCATGAAAATTAACAAAACAAGCACCACACAAGGATGCCACCTGCAATATTCCTCTAATATGAAAAGATCAGACAACCAAATGAAACAGAGCTTGATTCAACTTTGGCAAAATAAACATGTGTTACATTACCTATCTATAGAACACCATGGATCTTCGTTATGGTAATCAAGGTTTTTCTTAAGGATGAATTCTTGCCCTAAATCATTTTGGTCAGCCCAATCCGTAATTAATCATTTTGACCCATGACGTTTTCAAAGCAAGTAACTGCTTACTTATCATGAGTACTACAAAAAGTACCTGATGTATCATACATACTCGTTAGCATACAGATAATTACAGTAGATGTAGTGTACAGTTGTGCTCCTAGAAGACACCATTCAAAGTATGATAAACTGACAAACAGTTCAGTGGAGACACAGTCAATGATGATAAAACAGAATCTAAAGTATAGATGCATGAAAGCTAGAAGTAACATTCAGAATTTTCCATTCAGTCTATTTCTCCCAATCTGCTGGGGTGTCACAAGCACTCTACAAGTGCAAGAACCGGAGGAGTTTTGAGAAAGTGCTTTGTCCATTTACAAGCAAAGACTATGATACAGAACATTTACAACTTATTAAAAATAAAAAATAAACCACCTTTAAAATATAAAAATGACATTTAAAAGTACAAATATGATTGTAATTGTGTTGGTTGATTTTCAGATGTTGCAAATAGAACACACTGCATGACAACAGTGACAACATGAGATAATTGTCAAGAATCAATAAACTTGACTTTATAGATGGTAACAAACAAAATACAGACAAATGGCAGGAAAAATATACTTGTATAAAAGGTCAAGTAAAAAAGCAGCATAGTTGTACTCAATTAACTGAGAGCAAATATATTCAACATGGGACTTTGGTTAAAAAAAGTATTGCTGGGGCATTTGTATGTACAGCATTGCAGCTAAAGATAATTTCTGTCTTTGTAGAATGGTTCAGCCACATCAAATTACTTTCAGGCAGCTTGTTGTTAGGATATGAAGAGCCATACATGTATACATTATGCATTGACCACAGAACCAATATTGGTACTGGCGTGCTGCATATCTAAGCTGCCAGCTGGATACTTAATTTTGCCTCAAAACAATAATATACTAATCAGTATTGCACACAGCTACTATAATCTTCTGTTGTTCAGTGGATCTATGCATATTTGTTTTATTTAAATGGTCTAATATGTTTCAATCACATGGCAGAATTAGATTTTTTGTTGCACAAAAGTTTCAAGTTTGATGATGATCCGTGCTGTACATTCCATCACTCTCATTGCCACCTCAGACGTGAATCTGTCATTGGGGATCTGGGGAAAGGGTAAGAGGTCAGGATAGCGAGTTCTTAGGCTGTCCACACCATATCCCTCCAAAATGTTGACATCCTTGGCAAGTCCTGCTAGTTGTGGGTTGTACTCCTCCACTTTCTGTGCCAGTGAGGTGGGTTTCACATCCTTATCTGATTTCCCTCTGACAGAATAGTCGGCAGCTATCAAGGCTAGTTTCGTAGCTAGGTAGCATTTGAAACACACCCACTCATTGGCATTTTTGTGAAGGTCATTCCGTGCAGCAGAAAAGTTGGCTCTTGCTTGCCTGAGCCACCTGCGGGCTTCCATAGGATTGCCAACAGACTTGAAGGTCGGGGGCACAAAGAAGCGATTAGAATGTGATGAACCTGCATAAGTAGTGAACTGCTCCCGGAACTGCTGTTTCTCAGACTTATGGCTTGTTGCCTCTTGGTTCCACGATGTGTAAAATCTTTGAAATGAAAACTTCTCTGACTGGAAGCGGGTGGAAGAAGTTGAGAAAGTTCTCCTGGATGCTCGGTCAGTGTTCTGCTGATCTGTCAGAGTCTGCTTCTCCATTCTGTTGATTTCATTCTGTAAATGCTTGAAGACCTCTGTAGCTACGTCTAGATTCTCTGCATTCTTGTCCGGATGCCACTTGAGATACAGCCGGCGAATTATCTTCTTCCTTTCGGTTTCAGCGAGTTTCCAAGCTTGCTCAATAACTAAAGTCATATCTTTTAGGATTTCTGGCAATGCACTAAGTCTTATCTTTTTGGGAGATTGTTTTGTGGGAGGTACTTTGTGATTTTCCTTTCTAGTAAAAAGGGGAGGCACCAATCGTGGACCAGGACCAGGAGATTGACATTCTTGGGGGGTTGTTGGAGTCGATGGGGCTCTGCTGTCTCGGATATGAGTACTTTCCTCTTGTCTAGAGAATTTGTACAGATCAAGAGAACTGACTATTTTGTACTCACTATATCCAATGTCAATTTGGAAGCATTTCCCAAGGAAGCTTGGGTTGTCCTCCTCATCTTTCTCTACTTCTTGAACAATGATGGCATACGTGTACGTGGGCTGATATCCGCCATAGACATCCCCTCCTTCAGAGTCCACAAGGTAACCCACATATTCTCCTGGGTAAAACACATTCATTGGATCCATAAGGAGTATATGGTGTATCTCAGCTGGTATGGGTGTTCCAGGGAGAGGAAGCTCGAGTTTTGAGGCCTCTGTGGAGTCATACTTCACGCCAAGGTTGTCCAGCTTCTCTGTGATTCTGTAGATGTCATTACAGCCCAGCATAGCAATTAGATAGGAGGTGTCAGATATCAAGTTGTCCGTTGCAGATTTTAGTGTCATCGCCAGTGCTAAGAGAAAATTTATGTCTTTGCTGTCTGAGTGTTGGATGTAGAGATGAATCACAGCTGTCCCGTACCTTTTCAGGAAGGCAAGAGTTTCACTCCGGCTATGTGGGATAGGGCTGCAACCTTTCACTCTTAGTGTCGTCTGGAGTTTCTCAAAACAAGACACCTTCAATCCCTCACAAAGTGCTTTGCACAATCGTATGGCTTTTTCTTCATTCACAAGGAATGCATTGTCATTTTCATGCTTCATTATTCGTATCAGTCCTGTGATGAACTGTTCTGATGACAGTAGAAGTTGAAGGCGACCCTGAAGCGAACAGAGAGCTCCAAACTGGCACATTTTGGGAGACTCCTCATCCAGTTGCTCCTCGAGGATACTACTCAGGAGTCTTGGCCTTAGCTTCTGTGGGAGCAGCATGATCAGCTTTGTGTGGAAGGAATGGTCCTTGCCAAGATAACACTGACTCATGTCCACAAGCATCTGAACACCTACATTACCCTGAATTCTGCTCTTGTAATGTGGGGCATCGTCAAACACTAAACTGTTGGATTTGGTTAATCGACCATCGTGACTTGGCAGGTAAAATATAAAATCTTTGAGGCTCTCAAGGTCTTTGCGTATCTGAACTGGGTCATTCTGTAGGCTTTTGAATAGCCCTGAGACAGCCCTTTTCACAGTTCTCATTTCATTCGGATCGAGCTGCTTACCCTCTGAATTTCTGTGAATGCGGCACAGCACTTCAGCGTATTGTTTTGTTGATACAACATCCTCTGTGCCCAAAAGCTTAAACATCTGATGAAAGATGCCAAGCTCTAGTGGTAGTTTGTATAGGTATGGCTTGAAGTCAGATTCATTGTCCAAGTTGATGACAACCTCCTCTGGCTTTAGAAGTTTCCAGCCCTCCTCAACCATGACAAAACTTACCCCTAGTAGCTGTAATCGAAACTCTCTTTTATCTGCATTGAGAAATTCGTAGGTGGATCTCAAGACTTTGTTTCTTGTTTTCACCATGTCATCGTCAGGATTGGATATGTTGCAGATATTTTTGCAGTTGCTTATCACTTTGTCCAAGGGAGGTTCCAAGTTGACACTTAATATCCGCAGCACTAAGTTGAGTTGTTCTTGGCCAGTCAGTGTGCTTCCCTCCTGGTCTTTAATGGCTGCTGGTGTGGCCTTCTCTGGGAGAATGGGACATGATGTCCATAGCAATTGAATGATATCAGTTTGTTTGAATTTTGGATTGACTTGAGACTCACTGAAACGTATCAGAGGGAGAGTGCCATTCATCTCTTGGAATTGAGCATGGAGCCGGATCAGCTCAGTGGGTGCACGCTCAGGACAAAGGAATGCTATCATTGACAGCTCTTTGAGGAAAGCTCCAACAAATAGGTCTGTCCTCTCATTGAATATGTGGTTAAGGAGAACATCAACAATCATTTGGGCTTTTTCTTTGGACCAGTTCTCTGTTTGAGCTTTGATGCTGACTTCTTTTGCATACTGGAGAATTTGCTGTTGAGAGACCATGTGTTTGAGACCTATATTCCTTAGGAATGTGATCCATGAGGTGAGAAATGCTGTTCCATTTTTTGGCTTTGACACTTGCTCAACCTTCTTGAAAAAGTCATTGGGTATGAATGCTTTTGGAGAGAGCATCACTTCGAACACCTTTACGGTTCGATCGTAGAACATTTTGGTAGACCTGAGTCTGTTGGTGTAGTCATAGATTAACGGCAGACCTTCCAGTTTCTCATACAGCTGATCCTTCATCCCACATGACTCCTCCATTGCCAAAAGTCTCTCCTTCAGATATACAAGGTGCTCAATTTTTGCATCGTATGACAGGCTGTCAAACTTTGGAAGGAGATGCCTCAGGTAGACTTCCAGATCATCAATTGGGAAACATCCAAGGAAACTGTACAGTTCCTTCAATTGTGGATTGTCAGCAAGAAAGGCGAAGGATGTTGTATGGGCCCATTTTTCCATATCTGCAGAGGGAATGCTTTTTGCCAGAACATAGCATGACCCAAAGTTTGCAATACTGATGTATCTGCCACTGACTGCTTTGTAGCATGGGAGCAATTTCAGAGTTTGAATGTCCTCTTGGGAGAGGTTGATCAAATTACAGTTGAAGTACAACAAAAGAGCCTCAAAGTCTTTGTCAGTTAAGCTTCCTGTTTTGAAAGCTGCCGTCTGAATCATGTACTCCAGTGCTTTGAGGATGCTGGATGGATTGTCTATGTTTGCTGTATGCTGTGCCAGAAAAGGCAGGACAGGATTCTCTTTGAAGCATATTTTGTTGACAGCAAGCTGAATGCATCCCGCTTTCATTATGATGTGAAAGACTTTGTCATTTTGCCCATTTGGAAAGATAGCTGCGCTTATCAAACTCAAGGGAAGCAACACATCGTGATCAGGGACAACCAGCTTGTTGCTTGAAACCATGAATTTGATTCCTGGCAGCAAAGCCCAGTCTTTCAGTAGCTCAAGTACAGTCTCGAAATTGGGTTTGATGCCTGCCTGCTCTTCCTTGACTGCAATGTTCTCACTGATGAAGTTCCACGCACCTTTCAGCCAAGACTCACTGGCGTAGCTGTCTCTCCACTTCACAGGGATTCTTGTTCTGTATTCACGTGGTAGAACAGAACTCAACAGTTCCCCAAAACTGCTGATGTCGAAGACCTTTGCAACACCTGAATTCATCAGGATGTTGTTGTACTTCATGTACAGTGTATTCATGAACAGCTCTTTCCTTGATGAGACCAGTTCATGGTGTGTGGACAGAAACTTTGGTTTCTTGGAATCAAACACCTGGAGTATGTTGTCCATTGTCATCAGCAGTGGTAGCCCCTCTATGTTGATTTCATTCTCCTCTACGTCTTTGAAGCAGTAGTCAACCAGAAGCTTCAGGCTGTGGAAGAGCTTGTAATTCGACTGCTGGAGTCGACAGGGAAGTTTCCCAACTTGGCAAGATGTGTCTGGGGACGAGAATGTGAGGAGAAATCTTCGTACATCCTCTGGGGTAACATAGCTCACAGGAATGCCTGCATCATCCAAACAGAAGTAAAGACTTGCTGTTTCATCACAACTGTGGACCAAGTTGAAGCCCACATCCGAAAGCAGGGCCTTGAGTCGGAAGACGTTTTCTGCAACAGACTTGCGTGAGGAGATGTTGTATTCTGTGTTCTTCAGATGTTGAAGTTCATCCTGCAGTAGATTGTCAAAGAATGCACGACCTTTGTTGGCAGAGGATGTGTTCACCCAGGAGATGTATACAGCAGAGTGCATGTCTGTGTTGTCAATGTGGGGAGCCCTAACAACAGGAAGGAGACGTTTCAGGTCAGCATGAATGCAGGTGTACACTGCTTTGACAAGACAGTACCAATCTGGCTGGATGTCAAGTCTGTTGACTGGGAAGAAGTACAGGAATTTCCTCAAAGTGTCTTTAACAATGTGAATTGGTGTTCCCTGTAACACAGTCATGGTGGGATCGGGTCCCGGGAAGTACAGTCGTTTCAGCTGAATCAACAGTTCCACATAGGCAGGAGCTATCAACGATGTCATCAAGTTGTTGTTCCAGTCACTCCTCACTCCTACTCCATTGTCGTCCCGCCATAGGTTTCTCCTGGCAGAATCTAATGCAAAATGGCCATTAACATGAAAGGGCAAGCCAGTCTCCATTGAAAGGGGCAGAAAGCAGAATGCTCTGTGGGGCTTCTTGTAGTTGTGGCTTACACATGCAGCCACCCCTCCACGTGGAAAGAGAGTAATGTCTTCATTTTTGTGGGCTGAAATCACACTCTTTGAGACTTTCTCGATGCAGGAGAAGCCAGATCGATTGCAGACCATCCAAGTTGTTAGATTGCCATCGGAGTCCTCTATATCCATTGAGTAGGTTATCTGCTGGACTGGAATTTGAGTGAGCTGCTTCCTTTTTGTCACACTATCCACCACTGATGTGTGAAATTGCTTGCGTTTTAGACGGTCACCATCTGTGATTTTAGCAGTCACAGAGTATAGCACCTTCAGGTCTCCTGAGGCTTTCTCTATTTCACAGATGGAAATTTTCTCCATGTGGTTGAGGAACATGAGGAGTTCTGCCCCATCGGTTTTTAGTTTATCCAGAAGGTTTTGCACCATTCTGTCTGATGCAGGAACAGAGCTGATCTCTGATATTTTGGCCATTTCTGTTGAGCGTATGGGGAATCTGAACATTGTGCAATGTTCAAGTTTGAAATGAGATCCCAGGTAAAGATTTAGCACGTCAGAGAATTGAGATCTAAAGTCAGAGTCCAAGTCCCTAAACATTCTTCCCGGACTAACAGATGTCGCCCCGGGTGCATATCGTGCATGTGGATCGAAGATGCAAAGAATGTCATTGTTTGACATGAAAGATGGGCAGTCTGTGATGTGATACACAGAGTTGAATCCTATGCCATATTGTCCAGTTTTGCCAGGGTTTGCTTCTTTTGTTCCTCTTCCTAGGTTCTGGATTCCTCTGACATCATCCTCAGTGAAAGGCTGATTGTTGTAGACACACAATGATGGGCCTTGCATTGGCAACCATTTGTCATCAAATATTCTGTCTGTGGGGTGGGTTCTTGGATCGAACACAAAGTAGATTTCAGTGGCTTTAGCATCATCTGCATTCTGCAGGAGCTCCTTTAGCATTTCCTTTTCTGATGGGTAAGCATTGAGAATACTTTTAATTCTACTTGTGAGTTTCTCTTTTTGTCCAAACTCACTTCCAAGAGTAGTGAAGCAGATATTTGAGGCATACCTTTCCAGGGCTTTGTGACGTTTGGGAACTGCTCCTAATTTCACAGCAACCTCTCTTGGAATATCTGCATGGCAATATTTCACAGTTGTGTCTCTGACTTTGATCCAAGGACAGTCATTGTAACACAGAGACTTTGATGGCTGCAGTGTGAGATGGATGTCAGGAAGGAGAATTTCCCTGTAGGTAGCTTGGCAGAATTCTTGTTTTTTGTCTCTGATTAAGCCCCATATTCCTTCACTAATGATTCTGCGAGAGAGCTGAAAGCTATCTTCAGAGAGTGCTCTTTTCCCACACTCCTGTTTCACTAATTCAAGGACAGCTGAAAAGTTCTCAACTGTGAAGCTTGACTGAACCCCAACATTCTCAAAGAGCTCACGGCAACTGTTTCTGTACTTGTTGGGAAGCTGGTAGAGATATGGTGCTGCATCAAAGTTCTGGTAGAATGCAACTTTGGAGGGCTCAACGTAAGTGTTCTCCACCAGAATGGAGCAAAAGGTTTTCAGCTCTTCATTGATCTCTGTCTTTGCTTTGGCATCCTGGAGCATTTCTTCATGTAGGTATTTGTAGCAGGCATTGGTAATATTTTCCTGATATAAAGTAACTCCGTCAAATGACTTAGCAAGTTCCTTAAGTTGACTGACAACTAGTCCAACTGTTGGCTTTCTTATCAATCCAAGAGAGTCTTTTACAGCCAATGTGATCGGGCCGCACCCTTTGAAAGATGGAGAGTTCTCATTAAGGATGGGCTTCATCAAGCACACTGTGTCCTGGTGGTCAGTCGTAAAGAGCTCTTTGGCAGAAAACATGGTGGACGGGGGGAATGTATTCCCATGCCATGGTAGTGAAAACCCTGCGGGCTTTGTCAGAAAAGGAAGGAACTTTATGTCCTGTAGCTTCTCCAGTAGTTTACCTGCTCCTGATGCTGTCATTTTCAGCTTCTCATCAATGAGACTGAGAATAATGCTGCTCCGAAGACATGCAGCAGTGTGATCATTTTCATTTAGATCGAACACAGATTCAGCACGATCAATCAAATCCTCCCAAGAGAGGTCATCTTTGACCATTCCCAGCTGTACTAGCTTGACCAAGCACACTGGATTCATGTAGTCTTTCGAGGTTCCTTCTGGAAATCTTCCATCATCAGCGTTGTACAGTTTTGCAACTCTTCCTTCTGGATGGATTAGTCTGGATGGTAAGACTAATTGTTGATTGGGGCCAGAGCATGGGATGCATGGAGTCTCCCTAAGAATTGATGCAAATTCCTCCAGTTTGTCATTCAAGACATAATGCATTAGGGGATTACGAAGTTCGTTGTCGATGTCTTGGATATGTGGGAAAAAGACATCTAAGAAGAACTGCTTTTCAGTCAGGGTGTTCTCTATCAGCTTCCCTTTGCATCCAGCATCATCAAAACCTTCTTTGACCCATTCAGGCAGCTCAACAGCACAGAGGTCTTGCGAGCTGCTCTTCTTGAGGTATTTTAGGAAAATCTTGAAAGCAGCAGGACCAATGTCTGGTCTACAGAGCAAGGAGTCATCTAGGAATCTGACATACTTGATTGATACCCAGGTTTTGCCATCTGAGAAAACTTTTGCATGGTCACAGTCACCCCCTTTGGCAATCTCTTGGTAGACTCCTTGGCTGATCACTGTAAAGTCATCGTGTACCACACTTGGATCAGGCCATGCTACGTAGTAGCTGTAGTCAAGTAGTTCTCCACTTTCTGCCATTGAACGCAGCATATTGAGTGCTGCTATGTATGCCTGGACAATCACATGTCTCATGAACACTGAGTTCCAGTGTCCTTTGGTGTCCGTCTTCCAGATCTCTTTGCGGTTAGATGTCACAGCAAAACAGCCGTTTATATGAACTGGCAAGCCTGTCTTGATTCTGAGAGGTAAATAGCAAAACACCTCTCCTATCGGGTTGGTGTGGTTGGTGTTTGCCTTCACTGTCCATTTTCGATTCTCCTCCTCTGAGAGCAGAACAGCTACACCCCCACAAGGCACTAGTCCAAGTCGTTTTCCACTCTCACCAAGTGAAAATTTTAGCGCTTCGGTCACATCCATACATGAACAAATGAGCCAGTTTGTAAGATCAACTGCCTTTTGGGGCATTTCGTCTGTGAGTCTTCTGTTCTTTCCGTCTTTGGCAGCCATTTCAAAGTATGAGGAAGGGTCCTCCTCTGAACCTCTGAAGAGGGGTGACTGGAGATCAACTATGCGCTTGAACACATTGTGAAACTCCTCCACCACAATGCGTATGATACAGCCAGACTTGGGAGTGTCAGCCGGTACCCTGTTGGTGGTTGCAACCTTTTTCATGACTTTTGCTGCAGATTTCAGGATGCTCAGAGGCCCATATGCAGCTTTGGATGACCATACACTTTTATTGATAGTAACAACATCCTGTGCTGCTGCTGGATTGGGCTCTTCATATTTCAGGTACTTCAGTACCATGGAGCCCACATGCTGCGTGAAGAGAATGAGCCGGTGGCCACATATACTGAACTCATCAACAAGGGAGTAGATGTCTGGGGTGTTGTAGTAGACACTGCTGATTTCACTCACTGATGCCTCTTGCTCAGTCCTGAAGGGGAGTCTGAACAGTGTTCCATCGTACTTGTACGGAGACTCTTGTGCAAGAGGAAGTTGGCAATTGAAGACATTGATGAAGGGTTTGAATTGATTGGGGAACTTTCGTAGCCGTTTCTGTTGTTTGCTCCAGTTGATCTTGATTCCTGGGTTTGACCGGTCTCTAATGTGCTTGCTGATGTGGTTGATGTTTGGATCGAACATGATCATGAACTCTCTACTCATTATGATGGGGATGTCAGTGATGTGATAAACTGAGTTGAAACCTAGGCCAAATTTGCCAACTTTGTCTGCCTCACATCTCTTCATTGACCCACCTAACCTTGTTATGTTCAGAAAATCAGTGTCAGAGAATGTAGAATTGTTGAATGACCACAAGGAGGGGCCATGGCATATAATCATGCCAGGGTCAAGCAGGTTCTCTCGAATGTCAATATTCTTCCTCATGTCTATCAGGAAGCTACACTCTGTAGCACTCGCATCATCTGCATTCTGAAGAAGTTCTTTGAAAATATCTGCGACAGATGGATATTCTTCTAGAATGTTCTTTATTCTCACTGTCAGAGGCTCCCGTTGGCCTGATTGTTCAAAGCCAAGGTTTTCTGGGTTTATCAGTCTTGTACTCAAACATGGTACGTTAAGCCATTCTGCTGTTTTCATGGGGATGTCATCATGGACTAAGATAATGGGTTCTGATGTATCATCAAGCAAGTCATGTAGATCCTCCACTTTAATGTCGCAGTAGGTGCATTCGTGAATGGGTTTCATGGCCAGTTTGCTTGGATCCTTATAGCAAAGGATTGGTACATGCATGTCAATGTCCACAGAAATGTGACTGTTATACAGCCATCTCAGAATATTTATCAGGAGGAGGAGATCATGCTTACTTTCTTCTTGTGTCATTTCTTCCTCACACCTTTGCCTTACTGTTTTGATCACATCGAACACATGGTTTGGGACAACCTCTTCAACCGAACCACAGAATTTGAAAAGTGTGTGAAACTTTGCTATGGTCTTTGGCAAAGAGTACAGGTAGGGTTGCAAATCTAGGTCAGGAATGGGTTTTAGAACTGTGTGGCTTGGTGATGAGAAGGTCTTGCCAGTCCACACCCAATCAAATGGCAGTGACTTCATTGCCTCTCTTGCATCTTCAAGGTGTGCTTGCATGAAATCATAAATCTCAATAAGGATCTGTTGGAATTGATACCAGTCTTCTGTGGTAAATGCTTGAGATCTGTGCCAGTCATTCACTGCCTTCAAATGCTGTAACACTTGATCAATCTGTGGCTCTATAGATAACTTCAGGGCCTTCTTCATGCCGGAAGAAGTGCGCTCCACAAGTGCAACTGAAGAGCCTACCAGCACTGCATGGGATATATCGCACATTTCTGAGAATGAGCAAATGTTATGTGTGTCTCCCATCCAGGCAAGCGACTTTGGGTAATTTACAGGTCTGTCCTTGCAGACTGGCACCCATTTCAGTTTTTGCAAGGATGTCTGAGCTTCTGAAGACTTGACCAGCTTGGTTTGTCTATTCAGAATTTGCAGCAGTGTTTTCGCTTTCTGTATAACTGGTTCCCATTCTGGCTCATTGCCACCCTGTAATTCCTCGATCTTCTGTGCCACATGAAGTACATCTTTTTCGCTGAGTTGCACTTCACTTTTAAGTCCAAGTTGTCTCAGTGAATGTAGCATATCAGGAGAGGATGTATATGTATTTGTGGGAAACCTATTCTTCTCCTCCATGTAGAACAGATTCTGTAAAATCTCCAGCTCAGGGTCAAAAAGGTCTGTAGCAGCAACAGATTTCCCTGCAAATGTATGAATGAACTTTAGAGCCGAAAGCCATCCAATCACAGCTTTGTTTTCATTCTTTAGGAATGACAGATGCTTAAGGGCCCAGAGCATGATTTTAGTGATATCCTCTTTTGAGTAAAACCCTTTCTCCATGTCTTGAACAACCAACTTCAAGCATTCAGTGGTTTTCACCTGTTCCACGGTCAGCATCTTAATGAGACGAATCGATGCCTCATCACTGCAGCCCACAACATTGATGGATAGTTTGACATCTGGTGGATACTTGGCAGTATGGTGTAAAGCCCTGGCTCCTCTCAGTGAGGTATATGTTGGGATGCCTTTCTCTGAACAAGGCCCTACTTTCTCAAAGATGGTCAGCTCCAGGAGGATACGCTTCTCTTTCTCTGTGATGTCAGACAGTCCTGCCAGGAAGTCCCTCAGTGCCACTTTCTGTTTGCTAGAGAAAGATGAGACCAGGCTGGCGACTCTCTGGGTTGATGACCTGTCCATGATTTGCAGTAGCATACTGGGAGATGAAGGATGGATGTAGTTCTTCAGTAGAGGATGCTGCAAACACAGGTCCAACCTTTTCATTAGTACTACTCCAAGTTTTTTCATGATTTCAAGAAGGCTTTCAGAGAGTGGGGCCTCCTCCTCATCCACAATGATAATAGGGGATGGAGTTTTGAGTCGATGGAGCTCGATTGAGTTCACACTTTCCACCAGGGGCACATTTGGGATCAAAGGCATGTCTTCAAAGGTACTAAGGTCATCAGCAAAGTTAATATACAGATGCTTCCAAACCATCTTTAGCCAAGCATGTGTAGGATGCTTCTTCTCTCGGTTCCCAGGTTCCCACTGGACTGTGAAGTCTCTGGTAGGCCAGACTGTTGAGAGGATCTCTTTTATGAGTCGAGCTGACCGTTCAGGTGTTAGCAATTGTACCTGAGTGCAGGGTCTTCCTGTAGAAGGTAAACATACAAGTTAATATAAATCTTAATAACTTTCTCAATTATCATTTACAGGAACTACATACAGTGCATTCAGAAAGCACTCAGATCCTTGACTTTCCCACATTTTGTTACGTTACAGCCTTAATCTAACATTGATTAAATTATATTTTTCCTCATCAATCTACACACAATACCCCATAATAACAAAGTGAATACAGTTTTTTCAAAAAATGTGGTAAATTTATTACAAATTAAAAACAGAAATACCTTATTTACATAAGTATTCAGACCCTTTGCTATGAGACTCGAAATTGAGCTCAGGTGCATCCTGTTTCCATCAATCATCGTTGAGATGTTTACCTTTTGATAAAGGTTAAATAAAAAAAAACTGTGGTTCACCTGTGGCAAATTCAATTGATTGGACATGATTTGGAAATGCACACAACTGTCTATATAATATCCCACAGTTGACAGTGCATGTCAGAGCAAAATCCAAGCCATGAGGTTGAAGGAATTATCCGTAGAGCTCCGAGACAGGATCGTGTCCAGGCACAGATCTGGGGAAGAGTACCAAAACATTTCTGCAGCATTGAAGGTCCCCAAGAACACAACACAGTGGCCTCCATCATTCTTAAATGGAAGAAGTTTGGAACCACCAAGACTCTCCCTAGAGCTGACCGCCCGGCCAAACTGAGCAATCGGGGAAGAAGGGCCTTGGTCCGGGAGGTGACCAAGAACCCAATGGTCACTCTGAAAGAGCTCCAGAGTACCTCTGTGGAGATAGGAGAACCTTCCAGAAGGACAACCATCTCTGCACCACTCTACCAATCAGGCCTTTATGGTAGAGTGGCCAGATGGAAGCCACTCCTCAGTAAAAGGCACACGACGGCCCGCTTGGAGTTTGCCAAAAGGCACCTAAAAAGACTCTCAGACTATGAGAAACAAGATTTTCTGTTCTGATGAAACCAAGATTGAACTCTTTGCCAAGCTCCAAGTCTGGAGGAAACCTGGCACCATTCCTACAGTGAAGCATGGTGGTGGCAGCATCATGCTGTGGGGATGTTTCTCAGCAGCAGGGACTGAGAGAATAGTCGGGGTCGAGGGAAAGATGAACAGAGCAAAGTACAGAGAAATCCTTGATGAAAACCTGCTCTAGAGCGCTCAGGACCTCAGACTGGGGCGAACGTTCACCTTCCAACAGGACGACCCTAAGCACACAGCCAAGACAACACAGGAGTGGCTTCGGGACATGTCTCTGAATGTCCTTGAGTGGCCCAGACAGAGCCCGGACTTTATCCCAATTGAACATCTCTGGAAAGACCTGAAAATAGCTGCAGTGACGCTCCCCATCCAACCTGACATAGCTTGAGAGGATCAGCAGAGAAGAATGGTATAAACTCCCCAAATACAGGTATGCCAAGCTTGTAGCGTCATTTCCAATAAGACTCAAGGCTTTAATCTTACCTTACTCAAGGTACTTCAACAAAGTACTGAGTAAAAGGTCTGAATACTTTTGTAAATGTAATATTTGCACTTTTTTGCAAACATTTCTAAAAACCTGTTTTTGCTTTGTCATTGTATTGTGTGTAGATTGATGAGGAAACAAAACAATTGTATCAATTTTAGAACAAGGCTGTAATGTACACAAAATGTGGAAAAGGTCTGAATTTTCCGAATGCACAGTATATAGAAGCCCAAAGTTGAATCTAACAATGTTTGTACTGCAGGCATGCTAGGTGATTTATTAGCTTTACTGTACAGCCCCAGGTTCATTCCCATCAACACCACCTGTATCAACAAGAGATATTTGCATTTTGGCTCTGCAATGTAGTAGGGATCGACAGGACATTAGAAAATTAAGTTAAATAAAATATGATAATTTCTATCAAGACCATATGGGCTCAATTAGGCAAACTACAACCCTTTTCATTATAAATATTTCTAGTAAATAGATTTTGATTAACTCCAACACTCAAAGAATTCACAGCACAACAAAACATGACAACTACATTAAGTTACCATGCACAACATGGCAAGCATAACACACACTTAATATGCTCATTTTTATTTTTTATATTTATTTATGCGTTATTTTACCAGGTAAGTTGACTGAGAACACGTTCTCATTTACAGCAATGACCTGGGGAATAGTTATAGGGGAGCGGAGGGGGATGAAAGAGCCAATTGTAAACTAATATTTAGTAGACTCACAATGTCACATCACAATTCTATAATGAGTTCTAACTAAATTACTGATACACAAAGATTCCTGCAATGAGCAAAGACAAAATGCGTTCCAGTGAGAATTCACACTGCCAGAGACACTTTTCTGGGAACTCACACAGCTAAACCAATACAAACACAATATGGGCACTATGAAATGGGACATTTTTCCAATTAGATTGAAGGGAACATCATTTTTCAAATGCTCCCACTTCCACAAAGGCATTCTATTGTCTTTATCAATGTTGAAGCAATGTTAGCTACTGTCCACATTAAATGTATGATATAGATTAGATTAGAGTTTGCATAGTGTCCATTAAAAGCAGTGTATTGGTTTGGGTTAATGTCAAAAATGATTCCGGGACACAACACAACATGTCGAAGTACCTACCTGAACAACCCCAAAGAAATTGTTGTACTGCAATTACATTTAAAGTACATGTTTTAAACATGTAGGTTATTACGTTGATAACCATTTAAATTTAACTACATTCCCTGATTACCACAAATCAAATTGTCCTTTTAGTTGTATACATTTTATTTTAAAATGTAACTGTACTGGATTTTACTTCGAAGTACTAGTTTGCATTGATAGCAGAGGATAAAATCAATCTACCAAGAGACTCTGATGATGAGGTGGCAATTCTGAGGATGAGCCCATAGAGCCCTAATGGGTGGGGTAGGCCTTCAGGCTGCAGCAGCAGGGTACAGAGCTGCAGTAGCAGACAGTCAATTCCTGTAACAGCCATTGTAGGCCAGCGATCATACAACACAGTTGAAGTAGGGGAATTCTAGTGTCTCTGGCTGAGGTTCATACAAATGCCGTTCTGCATGGCTATGTGTGAAGGGTCAATTGTGTGAGACAACCTTCTATGTGACCCACTTAATGAAGTGTAATGGGGATAGTACAATCCCTGATACATGCAGTAGCTCCCAAAGTGGTGTCCTAGCTATGAGGTGGCACTGACAGACCAGCCAGAGAGGCGTCAGGAAAATGACTAAGTAGAAAGTTAGAACTGTGTCAACTCGTAAACCTAAAAGGATAAATCTGATAATTGATCAATATTATTCAGGTTTGTAGTCTTGTTCTGAAAGGCAATATTCCAAATGAATCCACAACGCTTATTTACAAAAATGCAATGGCTACAGTTAGAGCGGCCTATTATTGCCTTACCCCTTCATATTATCTACCACTGGCAGTCAGAATGACGTGTACCTCTCTGCCCCGGCTAGACCTTTCAACAGTTTCACAGAATACTAGCTCAATACAAAGAATCCTTCAATGCCATATTATGTCCAGATTATACACACTGTGAAAATGGTTTTATTCACACATAGCGGTCAGGATGTGGACACATTGTTTTATCTGGACCGTGCAGCATAGGGCTTTAATGGACAAATCAAAACATTCAGCATATTCCCCGACTGGCTCCTGGCCCTTTTGGCAAACTCCAGGTTGGGTATGGGAGCGAGCATGTCCAGGATCTGATAGCAGTGAGTGGAATGTGAGGCACAAAACCAACTCCCCCATCTGCCAGCTCACACACGCACTCAGCAGTTATATATGATCTATCAGCAGTGCACCAGGTTTAATGTCCCACAGGGGGCAGTGGCATGACCAGGTGTTACTACTACCTGGCTACAAACCTTACACATCCCTCACAGACCACAGCCATTGAGTTTATGAACTAGGCAGTGAAGTCAATGAAGCTGCCGTGTACCCCTTCTACTGTAAGTTGAGCTACAGCTTAGAGTGCATGTCTTCTAGATTCCTCGATCTTATTTCCTAGAAATAACGTTGGTATCCAAATGTAATAATAGGACTAAGGTGGCTCCTCCGATGACACACATACCAAATATAAAAATAAAAGGATATTCATTTAACATCTGAGTTGGGGTTTACCTCTGCTTTTGGCTGCATCCTTCAGGCTGCTCATAACTGATGGTTTAATGCCCTCCAGTATGAATCGGCCCTCCAGTCCAGGGTAAAGAGACCTTAACACAAAACAGAGAGTACACACTCAGGCTGCAATCTAGCATATTGCTGACAGTCAACAATACTTGCATTCAAATTTGAGGCTTTATGTGGTTTTGAAAAGGCATAGAGAAAGTCTCAGAACTTTAATTCTGTACCTGGGGTACTCTTCTGAAGCAATGTAAACTGCATCCTTATCACTGACAGGGGAGGAGAACACTGCAAATGTCTCATCTTGCAAAGGCAGCAGCTCTAGACCAATTAGGTCGCTGTAACTGTTGTCGCTGAGGACAAACTCCAGCAGAAGCAGTTTCTCCTGAGAGGACCCTTTGTGTTTGGCCTTCCTGATCACCTGCCGCACCAGGGGAGGGGTCACCTTCTTCACAGAGGCAGGACCAGTCACGTACATGTTCACAACCGCATCCACAGCAGCAGGCACCCTGGCCACCTGCATCCCTGAGCTTTGGAGATAGCTGATAACCATCTCTGTGATGTTTACATCAGTGTCCAGCTCCGAAAACACAGCCTCGTCCACCTGGATCCAGCAGTTAGTGAGAGAGTAGATGACCTGCTGCTGTAGCAAGTCATGAAACAGAGGCTCCAGTATGGGCTTCCAGCGAGGCTTGATCTGGTTGGGGTCTGGCCAGGCCCCATATGCACCTCTGGGGGAGAGGGGGAAGTCTTGGTCTGTCTTGGTCTGGATCCTCTTGATGGCCTCCATGATGAGGGTGAAATAGGCTCTGGGGATGACGGTGACGATGAGTAGCTCATTCCAGAGCGCTGCAGGGTCCCTCCACTGGTCCACCTCCCGCCATTTGATGCTCCTGCGATTGTCTGTGAGGCCGAAGAAGCCGCTGACGTGGACTGGCAGCCCCGTCAGGCTCTCCTCTCCAGGGGGGAGAGGCAGGAAGCAGAACGCTCGCCCTGAGAAACCAGACGTGGCGCCCTTGTCCTCATCGATGCAGGTGAGAGGAAGGGCGATGCCGATGGTGGGGATGAACTTCAGGTCATCTGCCAGGGAGTCCAAGTCACTGCACAAGCCCCGACCCCCCACTCCATTACACACCAGCCAGGTGGTCCTCTGGGTCTCCTTGGCTGTCTCGTCCTGGGTCTCGATGTTGACCTGGTAGGTGGCGCACGTGACAGTACCGTTGGGCACTCCGTTGCTGTAGCTGTCTGTGGCCAGGCCCAGGGTCTTTAGAGAGTTAGGACGCTCTAGCTTGTCTTCTGGGTTTTCTCCTGCGGTCACCTGGAAAAGCATGCGTTCTGTACCGTCTGACTCACGCACATGCAGGGAGACCTTCTGAACACTCTTGAGGAAGAGAAGAACTGTGTCAGCGTCGGCTTTGAAAGACTCAAAGAGCTCCAGCACCTTCTCTTTGTTGTAGATGTTGGCGCTCAGCTGGGAGGGTTTAATGCGGAGGGGGAAGCGGAACAGAGTTCCAGAGAAGCTGCCGTCCTTGATAGTTTTACCGGAGTTTCCAAATAAGCCAACATAGGGTGCAAACTGGTCAGTGAGCTCTGTGATCTCCTTCATGTCTGTCTTCAGATTCCAACACTGCCCAGACTCATGGGCACCAAACAGCGTCTGGTGAGGGTCCAGCATGCCGATCTGTTCTCCACTGAATATACTGGGGACATCTGAAACATTCAAACAATATTTTTTTAATTTACTGATTAAATGTAACTTTTAAAAAAGTGCAGATTGAAAGATATATGAAACATAATACTGATTAATCACCTTACTCATTATGCAGGTAAAATAATATTTCAATATAAGCCTCACCTGTTATGTGGTATACAGAGTTGAACCCAATACCAAATCGTCCAACTTTCAAAGGATCATCTCTCTTTCTGCTCCTTGCTATCTCCTGAATTCCATTCCAATCTTCAGTCGTGAACACTGCATCATTATACACATACAAGGCCGTTCCTAGACCCAAAACATGAAATAAAATAATCCAAATAAGATAAATCTTGATGACAGTTTTCAGATATTTTGTAAACCAATGAAACAGCACAATATCTCACGACACTGAAACTTTAATTACTGAAAACTAAAATGGCCCTATATCTGGTAAACTGAATGATCTGTGAGAATGACTAAAACCTACCTTGATACTGAGCCATGTCATGTGACCAAAGTGACTCCACTCCATACTCTTTCTCATCGTACATAAACTTAACCTCTGTGGCTCCAGCATCCTCAGCATTCTGTATCAGCTCCTGCAGAGAAAAACAGTGAGCTTATTTAAAACGACTTAAAGGTTCAGGGCCTTGTTTTATAACATTAAGATGCATACATAAATACTGAATATACAGTACCAGTCAAATGTTTGGACACCTACTCATTCAAGGGTTTTTCTTTATTTGTACTATTTTCTACATTGTAAAATAATAGTGAAGACATCAAAACTATGAAATAACACATATGAATAATGTAGTAACCCCCAAAAAGTGTTAAACAAAGCAAAATATATTTTATATTTTGGATTCTTCAAAGTAGCCACCCTTTGCCTTGACAGCTTTGCACACTCTTGGCATTCTCTCAACCAGCTTCACCTGGAATGATTTTCAAACAGTCTTGAAGGAGTTCTCACATATGCTGAGCACTTGTTGGCTGCTTTTCCTTCACTCTGGGTTGAGGTCGGGTGATATTTTATTTATTTTCACCTTTATTTAACCAGGTAGGCTAGTTGAGAACAAGTTCTCATTTACAACTGCGAACTGGCCAAGATAAAACAAAGCAGTGCAACACAAACAACAACAGTGTTACACATGGAATAAACAAACATACAGCCAATAATAAATTAGAAAAAGTATATATACAGTGTGTGCAAATGAGGTAGGATAAGGGAGGTAAGGCAATAAATAGGCCATAGTGGCAAAATAATTACAATATAGCAATTAAACACTGGAGTGATAGATGTGCGGAAGATGAGTGTGCAAGTAGAGATACTGGGGTGCAAAGGAGCAAAATAAATAAAATAAATAACACTATGGGGATGAGGTAATTGGATGGGCTATTTACAGATGGGCTATGTACAGGTGCAGTGATCTGTGAGCTGCTCTGATAGCTGGTGCTTAAAGTTAGTGGAGGGCCAGGTCATCTGATGCAGCAACGCCATCACTCTCATTCTTGGTCAAATAACCCTTAAAAAGCCTGGAGGTGTGTTGGGTCATTGTCCTGTTGAAAAACAAATAATACTCCCACTAAGCGCAAACCAGATGTGATGGCGTATTGCTGCAGAATCCTTTGGTAGCTATGCTGGTTAAGTGTGCCTAGAATTCTGAATAATCACTGACAGTGTCACCAGCAAAGCATCCCCACACCATCACAATTCCTCCGTTATGAGACCAAATGACAAATTTCCACCAGTCTAATGTCATTTGCTCGTTTTGCTTGGCCCAAGCAAGTCTCTTCTTCTTATTGGTGTCCTTTAGTAGTGTTTTCTTTGCAATAATTTGAAAATGAAGGCCTGATTCACGCAGTCTTCTCTGAACAGTTGATGTTGAGATGAGTCTGTTACTTGAACTCTGAAGCATTTATTTTGGCTGCAATTTCTGAGGCTGGTAACTTATCCTCTGCAGCAGAGGTAACTCTGGGTCTTCCTTTCCCGTGGCGGTCCCCATGAGAGCCAGTTTCATCATAGTGCTTGATAGTTTTTGCGACTGCACTTGAAGAAACTTTTAAAGTTTTAGAAATTTTCCGGATTGACTGACATACATGTCTTAAAGTAATGATGGACTGTTGTTTCTCTTTGCTTATTTGAGCTGTTCTTGCCATAACATGGACTTGGTATTTTACCAAATCTTCTGCATACCACCCCTACCTTGGCACAACACAACTGATTGGCTCAAACGCATTAAGAAGGAAAGAAATTCCACAAATTAACTTTTAACAAAGTACAACTGTTAATTGAAATGCATTCCAGGTGACTACCTGGTGTTCGAGAATGCCAAGAGGGTGCAAAGCTGTCATCAACGCAAAGGGTGGCTACTTTGAAGAACCTCAAATATAAATTGTTTAACACTTTTTTGGTTACTACATGATTCCATATGTGTTATTTCAGTCTTGTGTTATGGGTTATTTCATGTCTTAACAATTATTATACAATGTAGAAAATAGTAAAAATAAAGAAAAACCCTTGAAAACCTAGGTGTGTCCAAACTTTTGACTGGTACTGTAAACACAAACATGCATACGGAAATATGTTATTGCATACAGTGTATTGTGGTTGTTGATATTTTTTCTCTATCACACTATTGCATAGTTAGAGAGCCTCTGAACCATCAACTTCACGGTAAGGTTCAACCTTAAGGAGCCTTTTCGTCCCCCAGAGGTATTGCATCTTCCATGGCAGTGTGAAATGAGTGGAAGGTTTCTAGGTAATGAGCTTCAATTGTCTAACAGTGAGGGAGAGTGTCAGGCCTATTTTCGGATCCAAACCTAGGACTGTTGCAGTGAACATATTAACGCCACACTGACAGTAATGAGTCATGACCTCAGTAAAATTCCACGTGTCCATTGAGTCATGGTAATCTACTTTTATGCACCCTGGACATGCTTTGGTAGTACCCAACTTGCTAACTACCATCAGCTCCTAATGGCCTGCTACTCAGTTCTCTATTGTCCCTCTAACCACTCTGACATCAATGCAAATTAAATGGAAAATCACATCAAACACTTATCATCAAAACAGCAGGCCTTTCAAACTCACCTCACTGTGATGATCAATTTGAAGAAAAAAGTTAAACAGCAGGTTTAAACAGTTTAAAACATGGTTGTTGTGGATGTTGTTTTAACCTGTTAACAAATGAAATGGACAGCCCTTTCTAAGGTGATTATTAATTCAAAAACATCCATACGCATATTACAGCATATGCATAGGCTTTTTAACCGAATCTCCACAAAAAAACGGAATAAAAATTATGATTATGCCCTTATATGTACAATATATAGCCTACCTCATATTACACATGGCAGAAAAACCTAAAACGAAACTGATTTAATAATTAAGGATCCTCCCTTTTTTTCAATTTTCCCCTAAAAGGACATACCCAAATCTAACTGCCTGTAACTCAGACCCTGAAGCAAGGATATGCATATTCTTGGTACCATTTGAAAGAAAAACACTTTGAAGTTTGTGGAAATGTGAAAGGAATGTTGGAGAATATAACAATAGATCTGTTAAAAGATAATACAAAGAAAAAAAAACGTTATTTTGTATTTTCTTTGTACCATCATCTTTGAAATAAAAGAGAAAGACCATAATGTGTTATTCTAGCCGCACTGCCAAACTGAGCAATCGGGGGAGAAGGGCCTTGGTCAGGGAGGTGAGCAAGAACCCAATGGTCACTCTGAAAGAGCTCCAGAGTTCCTCTGTGGAGATGGGAGAACCTTCCAGAAGGACAACCATCTCTGCAGCACTCTACAAATCAGGCCTTTATGGTAGAGTGGCCAGACGGAACCATTCCTCAATAAAAGGCACATGACAGCCCGCTTAGGACTCTCACGACCATGAGAAACAAAATTCTCTGGTCTGATGAAACCAAGATTGAACTCTTTGGCGTCACGTCTGGAGGAAACCTGGCACCATCGCTACAGTAAAGTATGGTGGTGGCAGCATCATGCTGTGGTGATGTTTTTCAGTGGCAGGGACTGGGAGACTAGTCAGGATCGAGGGACAGATGAACGGAGCAAAGTACGATTCGAGTGCACACAGATGACATGTATTTTTCCCCTGCCCATTTTACAATGGGCCATTCTAAATTGAAAGTAATTTGACATATTAGTAAAGGCAAGATTAAATTGAGAATAGTCTAATGTGAAAATATAATCACTTGAGAGAATAGCTGTGCGGCCTGAGGCAGGGAACTGAGCGCAAGCTTTTTTTTCTTCTACTTTCTCAAATCATCAATAGCCGATAGTACAACCATGTAGCCCATATATGTTTTGATTTCTAAGACATTCTAAGGTTTGTACAATTCACAAATAAAGTTGCCAAATAGGTCCTAAATGCTACATTTTTGAGTTATTTCAAATGATCACTTTTGCGCTCAACATTCTCAGTCTGGAATGGGGAAAATACCCTTTCTATTTCAGCTAAGTTAAATTATATTCTTCTTACTATAAAATAATCTAAAATAAAATAATGGCACAGGAATTTAGAAGCATATCTTGTCAGCTAATGAACAAGCCTACAGCCAATGCCATGGAGCATAGACAGATAATGTAGGCCCACAGTGTAGGCCAACTCATATTTTGTTCTTCTGAAATACATTTTCTTCATATCATAATGTTTATTTAGACCTGACTAAAATAAAACATGGATTTTTTGTGATTGTGTATATTCAATTGCTTTATTAGACTTTTTTAAACGTAGATGTTCCACAGGCGCACATAAGCGGCTTGTATGAATGGAGGCATAGATATTCTAAATTGGTTATGTTAATTAATGGTCAATTTCAGTGAGACAAGCAGTCTTTTGCATGACAATAACCGGTGGAATTTGTTTTACATTTGACATCCTTTACCTGGATGTAATACTATTAGACATGGTTGTTCATCATCACCATCAACGAATCCACGTGTTGGGCTACTAAGGACTCGTATGTTAAAGTCAGACACCATTAATACATTGAACTTACTTTCAAAATTTGTCCACCTTCAGGATACCTCCTTAGGATATCTTTCAAAAACTCGACCAATGGTGGTGTCGTCTGTCCAAACCGCCCTGTAAAAATAGCAGTGCAATAGAAGGGCATGTAAAACATATACTACGCATGTAGAACTAAACTAAAGGATTATGAACACCTATGTGAGAAGTAAGAATGAATTCATCCCAGAACTGTTTCCAGTTATCTATTATTTTACCTCCCCCTTTCAGGCCCCTTCCCTCCAGTGTCACGGATACTTCAGGGCTTCCCCTGGGTACCAAGGTCCCAATCTGCACTTTGTCATCCAGCTGAAGTAGGGGGAGACAGAACACACCATGAGTACTATACAATATGCTTGTCCTTAAGCTTTAGTAACTACACTGGAACTATAATGAACATCTTGTATACAAAACCCTAAATATTAATGCTTCAAACGGTGAAACAACCTGATAAATATCGTGAATTGCACATCAGATCGCATTTGTTTATTTGTTCGCTGCCATAGTAGCAGCCTATGATCATAATGCAAGACCATTAAATTGAACAGCCTTCACAGCATCCTTAAGAACATTCGACTGTCAACCAGGCTAAATCTTGGGGTGGTGTTATTGCATAGGTGTCAATGTGATACACAATCCCACTCTGCACCTAACAGGATCGATACTGAGCAGAGCAGGCTGAACGTGCACCAGCAGCAGGCAGGCAGGCTTACAGGAAGTATGTTATCTCTTGATCGCCAAGGTGAAACCCTTCATCTGCAGCGTCACTCGTTTCGCTCAGCACTTCTGGCATACGAACAAGCAGTCCTACACGACTGTAACTGACTGACTAATGCTGATTGTCACTGATTGTCACTTTTTCTTGCTGGCCATGGTTTGTACAATATTGTGTTACTGATATGTAAAAATCAACTAAACTAAATTCAACACAGGTCAGGTACTAGGCCAGGACTGAAATTAACTTTTCATTTAACCTTGTGAATGAATGAATGTCCTTTTGTTGCACCAATGAGATGTGTATAATAATAGCACAAAATAAAAGGTGTAAAAGGTTGACAGAGAGGGCAGGGCTTTCAATCTGATTAAAGCAGGCATGAATTGTAGTATATGCTGACTGACCATAATAGGCCTGGTAATACGATACTGGTAGTGATGCAATGTCCTACTTCTGAGCTTGGAAAGCGTCAATGCCCATAATTCTCCAAATAACTGGAATCATTCATTGCCAATTGACCAGGTATGCATTTCAGCTGTAACAAATCTGGCTCTCTACTCCATTCCCTGATGAAGATGTTTTCAGTTTACATTCAAAGTTTTTTTCCCTTCAGATGGTTAGCTAACCTTCTTAGTTCATTTGTTTTCGAAGAATCAGCTGACCCTCAAAGGCACACTGAAGAATATGTTTGGGGAGTATGGAGACCAAGACTAAACTTGTTACTGCCTTTAAGTGTCCCCCAAAGCAAAACATTCCCAAGCTAAGTATGGACGCTGGGACAGAGCCAACCCTTCAGATGAATAGCTGTGTTCATAATCAAATAAACTAGATCTCAACTTGCATGAAAGTCAGTCAGACACCCTTCTCAACTCTGTTGAACTGGACAGAGGGAGGGCTCCCTGTGGGTATAGAGTACCACAGTACGAGTCATAATACCCATAAAACCTAGCGGTCAAACAAGGAAATGGTTCTAATCATTTTTCCACCATTAATTTTTCCCATAGGGGATTTTAGAAACACTTAAAATAAGGGCTGTGTTTCGTGTAGGCTTACCCTGGAGTGACGTTTTGATAACCATGTAAATCTTTCTAGGACAAGGTGACTTTCATCACAATATATTTGCCTATATTTAGCCCCCAAAAATAAAATGCTAATTAGCTGCTAATGTGGCTATCATAAAGAAGTAGAAATGCCATGATAATCTGGACGAGATTGCCAAACTGAGGCAAAGGTAAGATTTTTAAATTTTTTATTTCACCTTTATTTAACCAGGTAGGCAAGTTGAGAACAAGTTCTCATTTACAATTGCGACCTGGCCAAGATAAAGCAAAGCAGTTTGACACATACAACGACACAGAGTTACACATGGAGTAAAACAAACATACAGTCAATAATACAGTATAAACAAGTCTATATATACGATGTGAGCAAATGAGGTGAGATAAGGGAGGTAAAGGCAAAAAAAGGCCATGGTGGCAAAGTAAATACAATATAGCAAGTAAAACACTGGAATGGTAGATTTGCAGTGGAAGAATGTGCAAAGTAGAAATAAAAATAATGGGGTGCAAAGGAGCAAAAATAAATAAATACAGTAGGGAAAGAGGTAGTTGTTTGGGCTAAATTATAGGTGGGCTATGTAGAATCTCTGTATTAACTATGTAATGTTAGCTAAACTTAGTACTGAATAAATTGGCAACATTTCTTTAAATTGACAATTCTGTGAACTGTCATGGCCAAGTTTTAAATTGACACAACATCTGTTAGCAAAGGTGTCAGCTAGAGATGATGTACAGGAGCTTGCAGGGACTTGTAGATTTGCATAATGTCTACCTTGATGCTAATTAGCATTTTCAAATCTGAGAGTAAATAGGGCCAAATACATTGATAAAAGTCACCTTGTCCGAGAGAGATTTACATGGTTATAAAAACGTCACGCCAGGGTAAGCCTACATGAAACTCAGCCCTTATTTTAAGTGTTTCTAAAATTCCCTATATGAAAAATGGTGGGAAAATGATTGGAACCATTGTCCTGCTTGATTGATAGATTTTATGAGTATTATGACACCTCCACTGTGGGGCTCTATTGCAGCTGATATAGGATAGTTTGTAGGCGTGGCCTGTGGCTAATTTCTGAGGGTGACATCAGAGGGGCTGACGGCAGGGATCCACCTGCTCCTTTCCCTCTGTCAGTAAAGGCTCAGCAGAACAGTGGGTCTTGGCACATTAATTATGGCACATTACAACCCAACATAGAATACAATGCTGCTAGGCTGTATACATGAACCTAATAAAAATAATGTAAGCATTGATAAAATATATGGTTAGCTATAAAATGTAATGCATAACATGATTAGAGCCAAAGTGACAAAGCAAGTTGTCTGCACAGTCATTCTTCCTATAATATGAGCCAGGCCCACAGGAGGGGTTTCCATGAAAGACAGAACGGGATCTGAAACTCTATACCATACTCCACATAGCCACACAGCATGGTGATCAATCTGTAGCAGCAAACACTCAGTTGTCTAATCCCAACCTTAATCCTGAGTTGTGGTGTTCTAACGGAGTGTAAATACCTGCCCCTAGCAGTAGGCCTATCATACCATCTGTAGGACTTTAAACAAACTAGTTTCCTAGTTTAGCAATAGGTGAGACATGTCAGCAAGCAGCACTGATAATGTATGTGAATGTACACATCAGAATAAATTAGTTATCCTAAATGTCATATTAGAGAATACATCACAAGCTACATCACACAGCAAACTTTTACAAGACATGAAAAGGAACTGTGTCTGTAATCATAGGCGCTCTTGATCACTATGACTGGAATTATATCAACAAATGAAAAACAAAGAGCCTTGAGACTATTGAATCAATGCACAGTCCTATCAGACTGGTGATACACTAAAAAATGTAGTCCTCTCAATGATAACATTGCTAATGGTGAAGATTATGTCATTGTAATGTTGTTGTGGCAATGGACAGCCATTAAATACTTTGGACAGTTATCTGTTGGGAAACATATTAATAAAGGAAATACATCATGTTATTCCCTCAGCCACTGTAGTAAGGAGAAATTTGTCCAGGTCAATGCACAGGATGTGTGGTAATGAAGAGGGTATTAACATGTTCCAATATTGAATTGGCAATGCAGAAGGACATGTGTTGGAAAGAGACAGGCTTGACTGCACAAAGAAATTGACACTAAAAACAAACGTGGATGTCATGAGTTCCAATCCTGCCCTAGCAACAAAATAGTTATTTACTCAGCAGCACCGGCTGAGATACAATCCCTAAATCACTACATTTCTGGATGTTGTTGTTGTTATTATTATGCAGTCCAACAAAGGGGCCAATGTTGCTTCCTAGTAGAACACATATTTTCTAACAATCTAACCAGCATTGATGTAGCCTAAATTGACACTGTCAGGATGGAGCACTTTAACTTAGTCTATTAAAGACCTTTTCAATACATCACAAAACAATAAACAATGGAGGAGTATGAGATGAGATGAAACAATGGGGTCACAGGTTGTATGCACATACAAGGGATGGTCTCTTATCAATTCATCTTACCATTGTGCTCTCATGCCAAGCATGCCATCTACTATAGTCAAACCTTGCCACAAAATATTTGCACATGTTCTGTAATTAAAATAGCTACAATTTGTAAAATTGCCTTTTACCTACCACTTTCCCATTGTGAACCAGCTGCTGCTCAATGACAGGCAGGTCAGTTTCTTCATAGATAAGTTGCTTGATGTCCCTGACAGCTGTAGAATGAGGGATCTGGTAGGCTTTCCGGCCAATATACTCATGACGGACTGTCACCCATGGCAACCTAGAAAATAAAAAATAAATAATAATCATCGCACTGTGAATCATAGATGGCATTGCATTCTTCATTTGGTAGATCACAAGCATAGAGGAACACCAAGCTAACATAATGACTTTCAGGGAAGATATTTTTCTGGCAGTGCACTTCATTTTATCACAAATTGAAATGTGTATATAATTGTAACTACATGTTTACTTGGTCATCCTGAGTTCATGAGATCAGATGGCACTTCTATTGATATGTAAAGGACACAGATTGCTGGTAGCACTTAAACATAAGGAACAATGGGTCAGCAAGGCTTGCTTGCAGTTTGTATTGATTAAAGAGAAACCTGAGTGTATAACCTTATCTAACATTTCAATGCTGCTTGTGTTTCAGCTGTTTTCTGCTCTGCCTGTGAGAAATAATGTCATAAAAAAACACCAATCTCAAAAAGGTTTTCAAGACGGTGCAAATAGCAGCACTTTCCCCAAAAGAGAATAGCTAGATCCTGACTTCAACATCTAGTGTAGTCATAACACTATTTAGGCTCTGTCTGAGTCATTAAATACAGAGACCTGTATGCATATATTTACTTATGCAACAAATATTGATTGTGCAGGTAGCAATAGAGGTTAATAGCGTTGCCTATTCTGCAAACCACTTGACTCAAGCTACCATCTCTGTAATGTCCACAATTCTATAAAAAAAGTGGGTGGGGCATTCAACAGGGGGATGGATGGAACACAACATGTTCTAGACAAAGGTTCACTATAATTGCAATGCGTAAACTATAGCCGCTTCAGAAATTACATTAGGGCTATAATTAACAGTTGTATGTGATATCTCACACCAGGGTGTCAAGACAGGTAGAGAGAATAATGGTGAGTAAACAACTCAACATAGTTTGACAGCACGTTTGAATGGGGATCTTGATGAATTGACCTACTTCAGCCCTCATGTTTCAATCTGAAATGTGTAAAAATAGAACTTACCATGGATCTCGACAGTTTGCCATCACTTCTAAGCCGTTTTTCGTGCTATGTCCCCGCCTGCACATTCATTGGACTTCTATTTTATGCTCTGAGCCCTGGGAAACTCCACCGGGAAAAGACTGTCGCACAAACAAAGAGGACCATTATTTTCTCACAATACACCTCACAACGTTTTCACTCTATCCATATATCTACTGTAGGTTTATTGCTATTAATTTACATTCCATGAGTTAAGTACAGTTAGCCAATGTTGCGGTTGTAGCTTTATTTAGCCATTCCCCCTTAACGGGTCTGCCACTAAGGCTACAATGTATCAATGCGGTGCTCAGTTATCCGCTACTCACTTTTGTCCTGCCGAGACATTTGTTTCATGATCTTGTAATCTGCGTTTCTGAAAATTATCGATAAAACAGTCGTGAGCGAGCAAAATTGTTACTTCTTACACGATAATTCCTTCAAAGGCGCTGTTTCTAATAATGTATTATCAGCGCACGTGATAACTGCGGCTGTTGCCGGTTGGCTGGACTGCTGGTGGAAAGCTACTGAACTCCGGTAGTTGTAGTCACGACAGTAACACGATTAGAAACACATTGCAGTCTCTCAAATTGCGTCCATCTAGCTACTTTCTCACAGAAACCAATATTATTCTGGGATGCAAAATATGCCATGGTTATAATAGCAATATTTTGCAGGTGATTCATTAGGTTATATGTTACACTTTCTATGTCTGCAGTAAATATATTTCACATAGAGTTTCTCATCTATTTTATAGGCCTGTTTTTAGAATGAAGTAGTTGCATAATTGTCAATATAAAGTAATCATCTCTGAAAATGTTTTCATAACATTTTGGGATTTTGGTGCAGTGCAATTGGCACCAGTATCCAACGCAACGTAGAATAATTACATCATCCAACCTTTAGTCAAGGACTTTCAGCACTTTAAAACCATACATCTGCACTCGTTAAAATATTTTATGCTTAGCATGTCAAAAAACCTTTTCGCAAGATATGATCTATTAAAGACTGACACTGTTGTATGCAACAAACATAGGGCAGACACACATTGTTCGGGCCTATTTGCCTACCCTACTCGTAAATAAACAATATCATATTCATCATGCGGAGAAAGAACAGCTTGACCCAGTTCGCTATTTTCAGAATATGTTTGATGCCGCAGTAGCCTACACGCAACAGGGATACTTACAGCCGAGCAAGGTTCCGCCAGAAGCATCTCTCTCACGCATTGTGCAGCATCTGCCCTTTCCTCTCCACCCTCTCACATGTGCATGTCGCTGCTTGACAGTCTCGAAAAAGGGAGTCCTGTACTGGGGTGATCACACGAATGCATTGGCCTATCCGGTATCTTTCCAACAGAAATATTCAGAGAAACTGTCAATGTGATAAAGAATCCTATGTTGAATGGTCCTGTCCAAACATCTCTGAACAAGTTCAATACTGCAACACTCCCGCACGCATTTCTTAAAGCTACAGTAATGAATGGGTGTCCCGAATGTTACACCAAATCAAAATCAAAATCACATTTTATTTGTCACATGCCTCATAAATAACAGGTGTAGACTAACAGTGAAATTCTTAGGCTACTTTTCCAAAAATGCAGAGTTAAAGATAAAGATAATACATATACTACCATTCAAAAATTTGGGGTCCCTTAGAAATGTCCTTGTTTTTGAAAGAAAATCACATTTTTTTTGTCCATTAAAATAACATCAAATTGATCAGAAATACAGTGTAGACATTGTTAATGTTGTAAATGACTATTGTAGCTGGAAATGGCTGATTTGTTATGGAATATCTACATAGGCATACAGAGGCCCATTATCAGCAACCATCAGTCTCAGCTGATAATGGCTGCTGATAATGGGTCTCTGTATGCCTATGTAGACACACTTCCTGTGTGTTATTACACCTTAATTAACCAATCACCAGATGCAATTGATTTTTTTTTAATTGTCCAAAAGTTAAGGTACATGGGGTTATAATTTGTGGTTCAAATCAAGTTGCACCATGGTGGTTCAAACCACAACGGATTTATCAAAACATTTGACATTGTGTTAAAAACATCCAGCTTATTTTAGCACACGTTTCTATGGATATCAACAAATAAGTTTATTCAAAGTGGTCCCTCACACCTGAGACAAATATAGGCCCAAGCATATACCTGCATGTATTCACTTTAGGGAGCAAAGATGTTTGAAAATATGATTTAAGTTGCAAACCTCTTTAGGTCAGGAAGAAGAGAATGGTGTGCCAAAATAAACTATCCTGCAGTAGAGGAATCCCCATGGATGAAATTATCATGACATTTCATATGCACTAGATGGAGCCAATGTATAAACCCCAGTCAACAGTCTCACAAAGAGATAATATGGAAACGTATTGAATGATGCATTGAAACAACTTGATGGACAGTTTTATAACTACAGCTCCATAACAGTGTGCCCACCAGGCTGAGAGTAACACATACTTGTAGATGTGAAAGCACCTACAGTTTTCCCTGGTTGCTATACTTGTGTATTGGAAGAAGGTCTTATGTACATGCACAAAGAGCAGAAGAGTGTTGTTTTTCTATTTGTGACTGGCTCCATTATAGATGTGTGTATTATAGATGTGTGCCATTCATTAAAAAGTAAAGGACTGCAACCCTATAGTACACACATATATATACAACAAATTAAATACTATAAACACAGACATATAGGATGTTTTTATGTGGAGAAATAACTTTGCATTTCTGAAATATGTCCCCATTCAACTTTATTATAATGCATTCGAACCAGATATATTTGCCAGGTGCATTATTAGAGAAATAGTAAGCGAAGCAACATTCCACTGTAGAAATACTGTAGATCCATTATTTGAAATGTGGGGCAATAATGAAAATATGCAGCAGCCTACCTCAAGTTTGTACAATCATGACATAAATCTCTAGAATTTATTTACAACATGCCCTGACATGTCTTCAAATTGGCTACTCTGACTGAAAAATTGAACTTTCCACTCACTCTGCCCCCCTCCCTCTCTCTCCCTCCCTCTTTTTCTCTCACTCTGTGTTTGAGTTCTTCCTATTTAAATAGCTTCGCAAGCAGAAATGTTAGTAGGCCTAGTTAGGACTGAAGTAGAATTATGATTTTTGGGAAACACTGAAGGCTAGGCCTAGGTGAGAAGGGGCGCTATTTGTTAAAATTAGCATTAGACCTACATGTATTATATTGTAAGAGTTCATAGGTTGTTAATAATCTCATACATTATTTACAGGTCATTTGTAAATGTTTATATGGTGTTATTGGTCAGGTCAATGTGGTTGCCCTAACAATTTAGGCCTAATCCACAACATTAATGATTTGACCTTTATTGTAACAATTTACAAACATTTATAAACATCATATGCGCTCTTTATAAACTGGTTATGAACCCTGCATAAACTCTCAACGTAAAAGAGTAGCAACTGCAGCCTATCTTATCCAAACTGTCCGCTATAAAGTAGAGACAGTTTGCTCTCAGCCTCTCTCAGATTGTTAACTTTCTGGCACTGGCTTTCTCTCAAAACACTGCAGACAGTCCGCCCGACCAATCCCAGTATAGCGGAGTGGCGTAATAGCATCTGCAGACAGTCCGCCCGACCAATCCCAGAACAGCGGAGTGGCGTCATAGCATCTGCAGCGCATTTAGATGAAAGGGAATGTTGAGGGCTGTGCTCAACTTCAAACCCAAGCCTGGCATCAAACAGCGAACCCCCAGATAAACCAAACAAACAGACCAGGGATCGCATAGAGGGAGGCGGCGCTGGAAGCGCATTTCAAAGCAGAATAACAACACAACCAGATCTCGACGCCTTGCACTTTGCAGACTCTTTGCATTTCCACATTTTAATGAGCCCTCTATCTTGTATGCAATTGTATCGACATGTGAGGTTATTGTCATATGATCATAATGACCTGTTTGTAGCAGCAGTGTCCACCCTGTGGTTGCGCTTTGATGTAGGCCTAGTGGCCGATCAGAGATCAGATTACATGCTTTAGATCGCAGCTATTCCTGCCTTTGATCTCCACTCTGATTTGGTCTTCAATCCGGGGATTCGCCTGGACTGGAGTAGCGCAGTTGAGCAAAGAGCACATCGCATGGCTGGAATGGTCTGGAGACCTATGCAGAACGCACAGGAGTGGATATCTGTCTGAAATTACACTTATTCAGGTAGGGAAAGGACAACTAAAGAACCCATCAGACTACAGCAGCACATACCAGGTAAAACGTGCAGAGGGCTGCAGTTGTTTTGTAACCAATATGATTTTGAGACATTCAACAAACTGAAACCATTAACACATATTTTGACTTTTGACAATATCATTCTGTCATAGCCCTGGCTGGTTTGAGGAAGGATGAAGCATTATTGTCCTCGCTGAATATATCAACTAGCTCATAAAAAACATTGTTACAATGTTACAACATAGATGAATATGTTGCATAGCTGGTATGTTGTGTCTATGTTGTGATTGGTCACTATGTCAACCTGTTTGGAGGAAAGTGGCTGAGAACAAATATAATTGATCTGCTCATGAGTATTGTGGTAATTTTCACTGGCCATACATTGGGCTTTTTGACAGCAATCCGAGGTTCCACAGTATTCTTTTATGTTTGTTTTTTGTTGTTGAACAGAGAAGTAATTCACATCTTCATTCTATATCTTTCTCTCTTTTCCAGAGTCATTCTGCAGTAGCCCCTCAAAATGGCCTTGATACCTGGGCACACTTGGTTATTTCTACTGACGTTACATGTAATATACTCATCTCTGGTGAGTTCTTTCTGCTTTGAATTTACCCAACTAGTGTGATTCCAGGCTTTTGACAGGCCATTTATAGTCCGATCTGCGATCTGTAATGCCCACGTATAGTAGACTCTGTAATAGTCTCCATTTTAAATTACTGTTGTCAGATCTGGCATGGACATCAATGTGTGGACGGACAGATATAGTAGTCTACATAGTTTGAGGAGTAAAAGCCAGTGGGTGAAATAGTGGCACTATTGTAGGGGGATTATGCCCGCGCTGGACTAGGTCCACATGATCTCTTACTGATGAAAGGCGTGATGAAACGCAGGAATCACCAGCTGTTCAGTATCAAATGATTATTTCCTCCCAGGTTCCTGTAACGGCGGAGGAGGAGACCAGTGAATGCAGAGAACAGGAGTACAAGGATCAGCTTGGGAACTGTAAACCCTGCAAGCAGTGCGATGCCGGGCAGGAGCTATCAAAGGTTTGGAGCCTAATAATGTACGCTATATAGACAGTAAAACTCAGACATCATTACATGATGACCTCCTTACGAGTGCCCTTAAATGTACTGCACTTTACATACAGACTTTAAAAATCTGTGGAAAATGTAGTTGGCCCAATGATTCCATCTCAGTTGAACGAGTTTGTAGGATGCTTCATCACAGTTGAAAGGAAAACATTTATCACTGTTTCCCTTGATCTATAAAAAGGAAAGAGACTAAAACCATGATAATACTAGATACAAACAGACCACATAAACTTCCTTGTAACTTCCTAAACCTGAATAACCTCTGGATAAGATATACCCTTGGTAAAAAAAACACAGCTTTTTTTCTGAAAGACAACTGTTCATGAATAGAATGGATTCCAGTGTTTAGAATAGTGAATGTTATCCAGGGGCCCAATGGCTTTTGTAGAACACAGACCTCTCTTTAATCAGTCACACCCATACTTCGACCCTCTGTTACTGAATGGATTCCATTGTTTTTTCCCAAGTTCCCTGTCCAAGTTATTGTCTCCATTGTTTGATGGAAACCATGCATAAACGTGCTGTACAGTGAGAGGGGTATGCCTTTTATCACTATTCTTGCCAAAGACATGGATGGTGCTCTGTGTGGGCTGTGTAGAAATGGGTTGGAAGGCCTTGAGCAACGTTAGTTTAGCAATGCTTTCCCTCCTACCACTTAATCATATGCTCAACTAAGAACAGGTAAAAAATCTTCCATCTTATACTGAATTTCCCTCTCATAAACATCTGTTGCACACATACTTGTCTACCAGGTTGCCTTTTATCTTGGTACACACAGACATGCAGTCAGTGGTGGTACGCTTCAGTGGGCCTCATGTTCCTCTGCCAGTTCAACAGTCATGATACTCGGTGCCCTGGGGTCCTGGTTAATAATTGGCTGCCTCATTCATTCTAAGTGGTTGCGGGAAGCCATCCCACAGTGTAGGGAAGCTCCGAGCAGATAAATAGTGCACCTCAGTGGGGAGACTTTCTAATAAGGCTGATATATGGAATGGAATTATTAGAGGTCGACCGATTAATCGGAATTGCCGATTCATTCGGGCCGATTTCAAGTTTTCAAAACAATCGGAAATCAGTATTTTTGGGCGCCGATTTGCAGATTATTATTATTATTTATTTACACCTTTATTTAACTAGGCAAGTCAGTTAAGAACACATTATTATTTTCAATGACGGCCTAGGAACGGTGGGTTAACTGCCTCGTTCAGGGGCAGAAAGACAGATTTTCACCTTGTCAGCTCGGGGGATCCAATCTTGCAACCTTACAGTTAACTAGTCCAACGTAATAATGACCTGCCTCTCTCTTGTTGCACTCCACAAGGAGACTGCCTGTTACGCAAATGCAGTAAGCCAAGGTAAGTTGCTAGCTAGCATTAAAATTATCTTATAAAAAACAATCAATCATAATCACTAGTTAACTACACATGGTTGATGATATTACTAGATATTATCTAGCGTGTCCTGTGTTGCATATAATCTGACTGAGCATACAAGCATACAAGTATCTAAGTATCTGACTGAGCGGTGGTAGGCAGAAGCAGGCACATAAACATTCATTCAAACAGCACTTTCGTGCGTTTTGCCAGCAGCTCTTCTTTGTGCATCAAGCATTGCGCTGGTGTGACCGAAGTGAAATGGCTGGCAAGTTAGCTCGCGCTAATAGCGTTTCAAACTTCACTCGCTCTGAGCCTTGGGGTGGTTGTTTCTCTTGCTCTGCATGGGTAAAGCTGCTTTGATGTTGTGGCTGTTGTCGTTGTGTTGCTGGTTCGAGTCCAGGGAGGAGTGAGGAGAGGGACGGAAGCTGTACTGTTACACTGGCAATACTAAAGTGCCTATAAGAACATCCAATAGTCAAAGGTTAATGAAATACAAATGGTATAGAGGGAAATAGTCCTATAATAACTACAACCTAAAACTTCTTACCTGGGAATATTGAAGACACATGTTAAAAGGAACCACCAGCTTTCATATGTTCTCATGTTCTGAGCAAGGGATTGAAACCTTAGCTTTCTTACATAGCACATATTGCAATTTTACGTTCTTCTCCAACACTTTGTTTTTGCATTATTTAAACCAAATTGAACATGTTTCATTATCTACTTGAGGCTAAATTGATTTTTATGTATTATATTAAGTTAAAATAAGTGTTAATTCACTATTGTTGTAATTGTCATTATTACAAATGCATATTTTTTTTAATCGGCCGATTAATTTGATCCTAATCGGTATCGGTGTTGAAAAATCATAATCGGTAGACCTCTAGTAATTATACCAACTTCACAAACCTATTAGCTCTTCGTTCAGGGAACCACCCAAGCATCAGGGAAGTCCTTTATTAAAAAGTTGAACCCCGGGCCACCGGTGGTTTCAAGTGACAGATATACAGTGCCTTGCGAAAGTATTCGGCCCCCTTGAACTTTGCGACCTTTTGCCACATTTCAGGCTTCAAACATAAAGATATAAAACTGTATTTTTTTGTGAAGAATCAACAACAAGTGGATCATTATCAAAAAAGTTTGAAATATCCAATAAATGTCGTTCCACTTCATGATTGTGTCCCACTTGTTGTTGATTCTTCACAAAAAAATACAGTTTTATATCTTTATGTTTGAAGCCTGAAATGTGGCAAAAGGTCGCAAAGTTCAAGGGGGCCGAATACTTTCGCAAGGCACTGTAGCTAATATATGATTCACTCTGACCCAAGTGGTCTCAACAACAACCATCATTAAAGTTTTGACCAGGGCCCAGGAACTTGGAGAACGAACAGAGGATGGTATTTAACGAGCTTCCTGGCCTTGAGTGTCAGATTGTTGCAAGAGTATCACACACATCAAATCAAATAACATTTTATTAGTCACATGCGCTGAATACAACCTGACAGTGAAATGCTTACTTATGAGCCCCACAGCTCTCACTGGTGCACTGGTTTCTTCTGTTTATTAAATCCTCAAACAAAAGTTACAGAACTCTTCACCTTGTCTTTCATCCAGCATTTCTTCACACTTGAGCTAATCTACAATTCATAACAATACATACATACATACAGTGGGGCAAAAAAGTATTTAGTCAGCCACCAATTGTGCAAGCTCTCTCACTTAAAAAGATGAGAGTGGCCTGTAATTGTCATCATAGGTACACTTCAACTATGACAGACAAAATGAGAAAAAAAAATCCAGAAAATCATTCACTCATACACACACACACACATACATACATACATACATACATACATACATACATACATACATACATACAGGAGTGACTGCCCCACATATAGTGCATGCATACTGGGAACTTTGCAGTGAGCCATTGGCAAAGAGGCAACATGTCTTTGATTTGTCGACACTAGACATTGAAAGAGTGTGGCAGTGTGTGGGGAACATTAGATGGCACGCTGCATTAACAAACTCACATTGTTTCCCGAGCTTGTTCATTACTGGATCAGATGACTGGCCCCCCTGGAGACTCTTGTGATTCCCTGCTGATCTCTCCCCGTCTGAACATGCTTTAACCCTAGCCAACCAGCTCTCTCTTTTCCCTCCACATAGCTCTACATCTGTGCTGTTTTGCTTGGAATTCTCACCAAAAACTAGATCTGGAGATGGGAGTAAAATGAGACGAGTAAGCACTGGCTTTTGTGCTCACTTTGAGGCTAGATCATCCTAAGCCCATGGAAGTAATGACACACTTGAAAGCTAATTTGCCTATACCCATTAGCTCCATTTAAATGAGACTGCAGCATTATGTGATTCCTGGCTGCATCCCAAGATGGGATACCTTGACAGCATCTTTATTGTAAAAACAAAATGTCTTTCCATGCAATTATCTGAGATGTTTTCTCACATTAGACACCTGATCAGGTCAGGGTGTTAGACCTTGTTTTGATCCTTTGTTATTCATGCCAAAAGACTGAAAGAGATAATTTCTGGATGTTACAGCACTGCCTGGGTGGAGAGGGGACAAGTTGGCTGAGTGCTCCTTTTGTTCTGTGACCTACCCTGGCCTGTGTACGTGGTAGCCCCTCTCCTGCCATGCATTGCCACATGGACAGAGTCTTTGCCAGCGCCCAGCTTTGTGGGGATCAATCCTCCTAGGGCCCCTTCATCTGGAAGTGGGACGATGATCCTCCATCCAAAACCACTCTAAACAGCTCTGCTCTGACTGCTTTGCTGCGGCTAGCCTTCCGTGGCGTGCACCAGGAGAAACACAGGCTCCAGGGTTCAACATCATCCACAACTCTAAATTCAAACCGTATTTCCTTCTCTCTGTTGTCATCATCATCCCCCCCCCCCTCTCTCTCTCTCTCTCTCTCTCTCTCACCTTTCCACTGTTCCCTGCTCTGCTGGTGTGAAACTCCTTATATGGAGAGCACACAACAACAGCTGCAGCCCTGCCCTAGCCCTCCTCTGGCCAGAGCCCAGGTCCAATGTCATCTCATGTGTTTGGCTGAAATGGCCAAATTCCTCTATCTTCTGCCCTGACTCTGTAGGGCCATAATGGGATCCCCTCTTTGCCTCCCTTATTTTTTTATTTTCTTTGCCAGTCTGCCCAACCCCTGGGCTCCTGTGCCCACATTCCGGTGCTACTGCATGCCCAGGCGGTGAAACAGGACACGGTCGAGGAGAGAAGTTCCCTGTTTGACTCTGACCTTCACGTTAATGATATATAAGCCCCCCCCCCCCCCCTGGGAATGCAGTGTGGTAACAGTGGTTTAACAGTGGATGGGGGCAGCTGCTGCAGACAATAGAGTGACTGATGTCATTCCAGCAGGGTCCTTTTACTTGGCGTGGGATACGATGATCAGCAGGAATGTAAATGTTCCTATTACCATAGGAAATCAAGGTTGCCAGCCTCTGTGTGCCAAATAAATGCTTTGTAGTACCAAATAGGAATCACATTAACACTAGACCTACTACATACACCTCATTATATATTTTTTAGACAGAGCAGAAAAGGCTATATTCTCGTGTCTAGAGGAAAGTCATGAGAGTTTCTGTACAGGCTAGAATGAAAGGTAGCCTGTGCATGGGAGAGAAAATAGAACTACTGGTACTCAGGCTGACTGGCAAAAACAATATAATGATATACTATATATACTATATATATATATTCTCGTGTCCCCATTTATTGAGATGTACCCATGAATCCAATGGTAAACAGATACACTCAGGTTATATAGATAATATATTCAGGGTGATAATATATCCAATATGGGTCTAGTAATTTTGCCATTTTGGATTCGCTATAGGGGTTAAAGTGTGACAACTAAGCTGGTTCCATATTAGATCACTCATTGAGTAATGAGATGCTGTGCTTTTTAAGTGCAGGTCCCATTGTAGAGACCAGGAGAGGTTTTCAACTTTTTACGCTTGTGCACCTCTCCATAATCCCTGCCCCCTAGCTAACTGAAGCACTGCCTACATACACTGGCCTCTCAATCACCAGGACACTCACTGAGTTGTTCCAGAAAGAACCAATCACACAAAACCCCAGCAATAAACTTGCAATAATACAACAGTGGGTGTCCCCGAGTGCCTTTTATCATTCAAATACTTGGCCATTCTGGGGCCTGCAGCGGAAGGCCCCTCATTGATTCTGAGAGAGTCAGGGGGATTATTGCCAGTGTAAGATGGACTCTCAAAAGATTCGGACCATTGTTCCCTTACGGTCTTGGAAGCCAAGATCATTCTTTAATTCTAGACACCCTGGTATCCCACATTCAGAGCCTTTCTCCAGCTGCCCCCAGCCCCACCTCTCACCCGGGGGATTTCTCCTGTTAATCCCTCCAGGAATGTGGATTTGGTTACGGAGAGGATGCCCGGTGCGTGTCCTGCAGAAGCAACCGCTACAAAGAGGACCAGAGCCTGCAGAAGTGCAAGCCCTGCCTGGACTGTGGCCTGAACAACCGCTTCCAGAAGGGCAACTGTTCCACCACCAGCAATGCTGTGTGCGGAGACTGTCTGCCCGGGTGAGGGAGGGGCTTAATCTCTTACAACAACTACTCTACTTCTACTGCTAGTGAACGACTGCTCTGTTACTACAGATAATGGTCAACGTATTGGTTCATTACCTCATAAAATCAATTAAGCAGATTTATGAGAACTTTCATAATAATCCAATGCTATGTTGTGTTTAACAGGTTTTACAGGAAAACAAAGCTGAGCGGATTCCAAGATATGGAGTGCATACCATGTGGGGACCGTCCACCTCCATATGAGCCACACTGTGAGCACTCACACTCTCTTGTGTCACATCAGTTAATAAGTACTATCCGTAGCTTGAATGAGAAGTTGAGAACATCATTAATTGAGAAAACTATTGAACTCCATGCTAAAAGTACAGCCAAGACCCCAAGAACATGTCAGGCCATAAAGCCATAACAAAACACTATTTTATTTTTTAAAATATTTTTTTAAACCTTTATTTAACTAGGAGTCAGTTAAGAACAAATTCACATACTGTACCTTCACCTAAAACATGCCAGCACAAGGCCCTTAGAGTAATCAGAACCACAACCCCAATGGGTGGAGAAAATCATAGCTCATACAGTAAAGTCTCATTGAGCCAGCCAACTATGTTTATTGCTCAAATAAATGCTTAGTTTTACAACCAGGCCCATAAATGTTGACATGGATACTGCTAGCATAATAGTCGGTCTTGCCAGAACTGGATTATTTTAGCTGGGACCATACAATACGACCCATCATCATCGCTCCATTCTCATGGACTGCCGAAAACCTTTTAAGTTAAAGTATCCATCCACATATTTCAAGACAAAAAAGGAGCTGCAATGTTTCGAAATACACTATATATACAAAAGTATGTGGACACCCCTTCAAATGAGTGGATTTGGCTATTTCAGTCACACTCCTTGCTGACAGGTGTATAAAATTGAGCACACAGCCATGCAATCTCCATAGACAAACACTGTCAGTAGAATGGCCTTTTTTATGTTATTTTTTATTTCACCTTTATTTAACCAGGTAGGCTAGTTGAGAACAAGTTATCATTTACAACTGAGACCTGGCCAAGATAAAGCAAAGCAGTGCGACAAAAACAACAACACATACAGTCAACAACACTAAATAAAATAAAAATAGAAAAATCTATATACAGTCTGTGCAAATGTAGAAGAGTAGAGAGGTAAGCAATAAATAGGCCCAAGATGCAAAAATAATTACAATTTAGCATTAATACTGGAGTGATAGATGTGCAGATGATGAATGTGCAAGTAGAGATACTGGGGAGCAAAAGAACAAGAGGGTAAGTAATAATATGGTGATGAGGTAGTCAGTCGGGTGTGCAATTTACAGATTGACTGTGTACAGGTACAGAGATCGGTAAGCTGCTCAGACAGCTGATGCTTAAAGTTAGGGAGAGAGATATAAGACTCCAGCTTCATACATTTTTGCAATTCGTTCCAGTCATTGGCAGCAGAGAACTGGAAGGAAAGGCGGCCAAAGGAAGTGTTGGCTTTGGGGATGACTAGTGCAATATACCTGCTGGAGGGTGTGCTACGAGTGGGTGTTGCTATGGTGACCAGTGAGCTGAGATAAGGCATGGCTTTACCTTGCAAAGACTCATAGATGACCTGGAGCCAGTGGGTTTGGCGATGGATTTGTAGTGAGGGCCAGCTAACGAGAGCATACATGTCACAGTGGTAAGTAGTATATGGGCTTTGGTGATAAAACAGATGGCACTGTAATAGACTACATCCAGTTTGCTGAGTAGAGTGTTGGGGTCTATTTTGTAAATGACATCGCCAAAATCAAGGATCGGTAGGATAGTCAGTTCTACGAGGGTATGTTTGGCGGCATGAGTGAAGGAGGCTTTGTTGCAGGTCAATGAAGACGGCTGCACAATACTGTCTTTTATCGATTGCGGTTATGATATAGTTTAGGACCTTGAGCATGGCTGAGGTGCACCCATGACCAGCTCAGAAACCAGATTGCATAGTGGAGAAGGTACGGTGGGATTCGAAATGGTCGGTGATCTGTTTATTAACTTGGCTTTCGAAGATTTTAGAAAGGCAGGGCAGGATGGATATAGATCTATAACAGTTTGGGTCTAGAGTGTCTCCCCCTTTGAAGAGGGGGATGACGATACGAAAGAGAGATTGAATAGGCTAGTAATAGGGTTTGCAACAATTTCAGCGGATAATTTTAGAAAGAGAGGGTCCAGATTGTCTAGCCCAGGTGGTTTGTAGGGTTCCAGATTTTGCAGTTCTCTCAGAACATCAGCTGTCTGGATTTGGGTGAAGGAGAAACGGGGGGGGGGGGGTTGCTGCAGGGGATGCTGAGATGTTGGCCATGGTAGGGGTAGCCAGGTGGAAAGCATGACCAACCGTGGAAAAATGCTTATTGAAATTATAGTAGATTTATCAGTGGTGACAGTGTTTCCTATCCTCAGTGCAGTGGGCAGCTGGGAGGAGGTTCTCTTATTCTCCATGGACTTTACAGTGTCCCAAACCTTTTTGGAAGTAGTGCTACAGGAAGCAAATTTCTGTTTGAAAAAGATAGCCTTAGCTTTCTTAACCGACTGAGTATATTGGTTCCTGACTTCCTTGAAAAGTTGCATATCGTGGGGGCTATACGATGCTAATGCAGAATGCCACAGGATGTTTTTGTGCTGGTCAAGGGCAGTCAAGTCTGGGGTGAACCAAGGGCTATAACTGTTCTTAGTTCTAAATTTTTTGAATGTGGCATGCTTATTTAAGATGGAAAGGAAAGCACTTTTGAAGAGCAACCAGGCATCCTCTACTGATGGGATAAGGTCAATATCCTTCCAGGATACCCGGGCCAGGTCGATTAGAAAGGCCTGCTCGCTGAAGTGTTTTAGGGCGCGTTTGACAGTGATGAGGGGTGGTCATTTGACCGCGGATCCAGTACGCACGCAGGCAATGAGGCAGTGATTGCTGAGATCCTGGTTGAAGACAGTGGAGGTGTATTTTGAGGGCAGGTTCGTCAGGATGATATCTAAGAGGGTGCCCATGGTTATTGATTTAGATTTTGTACCTGGTAGGTTCCTTGATAATTTGTGTGAGATTGAGGGCATCTGGCTTAGATTGTAGGACGGCCGGGGTGTTAAGCATGTCCCAGTTTAGGTCACCTAACAGGACGAACTCTGAAGATAGATGGGGGGTGATCAATTCACATATGGTGTCCAGGGCACAACTGCAGGCCGAGGGGGTCTATAACAAGTGTCAATGGTGAGAGACTTGTTTCTGGAAAGGTGGATTTTTAAAAGTAGACGCTCAAATTGTTTGGGCACAGACCTGGATAGTATGACATTACTCTGCAGGCTATCTCTGCAGTAGATTGCAACTCTGCCCCCTTCGGCAGTTCTACCTTCAAGTGTTTGCTCCCAAGGATAAACCAGTCTTGTGGAGGTCTATAATTTTCTTTTTAGGTCTTGGCTGATTTCTTTTGATTTTCCCATGATGTCAAGCAAAGAGGCACTGAGTTTGAAGGTAGGGCTTGAAATACATCCACAGGTACACCTCCAATTGACTCAAATTATGTCAATTAGCCTATCTGAAGCTTCGAAAGCCATTGCATCATTTTCTGGAATTTTCCAAGCTGTTTAAAGGCACAGTCAACTTAGTGTATGTAAACCTCTGACCCAATGGAATTGTGATTCAGTGAATTATAAGTGAAATAATCTGTCTGTAAACAATTGTTGGAAAAATGACTTGTGTCATGCACAAAGTAGATGTCCTAACTGACTTGCCAAAACTATAGTTTGTTAACAAGAAATGTGTGGAGTGGTTGAAAAACAAGTTTTAATGACTCCAAACGTCCGACTTCAACTGTATCTTCAGAGAGGACATTCTTAAACTGTGTAGTGCAATTTGCTAGCACTTTGCTAGCACTTTCTTTCTAAGCATTTCTTAAAGTTTTTTGTTGTTCATAAAGCAGCGTATTTAATTCCAGTATGTAACGGTCGTCGGTGGAAGAAGGTTAGGGCCAAAGCACAGCGTGGTACTTGTTCATGTTATTTATTTAAACTGAACACTATCAAACAAAGAAACAAAAAGCATAACCGAAACAGCTCCGTCAGGTGCAAAACACACTAAACAGAAAATAATCACCCACCCCTCACAGGTGGGAAAAGGCTACCTAAGTATGATTCTCAATCAGAGACAACGAACAACACCTGCCTCTGATTGAGAACCATACCAGGCCAAACACAAAACCACAACATAGAAAAAGGAACATAGACTACCCACCCAACTCACGCCCTGACCATACTAAAACAAAGACATAACAAAAGAACTAAGGTCAGAACGTGACAGTACCCCCCCCAAAGGTGCGGACTCCGGCCGCAAAACCTGAACCTATAGGAGAGGGTCTGGGTGGGGGTCTGTCCGCGGTGGCGGCTCTGGCGCGGGACGTGGACCCCACTCCATCATTGTCTCGGCCCACTTAAGTGGCGCCCTCGCCGCCGACCTCGGACTGGGGACCCTAGCAGAGGGCCCCGAATGGACGGGAGTTTCTGGCAGCACCGGACAGGTGGGAGACTCCGGCAGCGCCAGAGTGAAGGGCGATTCCGGCAGCTCCGGAGTGACGGACGGCTCCGGCAGCTCCTGACTGACGGGCGGCTCCGGCAGCTCCTGACTGACGGGCGGCTACGGTAGCTCGGGACAGACGGGTGGCTCCGGCAGCTCGGGACAGACGGGCGACTCCGGCAGCTCGGGACAGACGGGCGACTCCGGCAGCTCGGGACAGACGGGCGACTCCGGCAGCTCGGGACAGACGGGCGACTCCGGCAGCTCGGGACAGACGGGCGACTCCGGCAGCTCGGCACAGACGGGCGACTCTGGCAGCTCGGCACAGACGGGCGACTCCGGCAGCCCGGGACAGACGGGCGACTCCGGCAGCTCGGGACAGGAGGGAGACTCCGGCAGCGCTGGACAGGAGGGAGACTCTGGCAGCGCTGGACAGGAGGGAGACTCTGGCAGCGCTGGACAGGAGGGAGACTCCGGCAGCGCTGGACAGGCGGGAGCACCTGGAGGAAGGAGACGGAGAGACAGCCTGGTGCGTGGAGGAGGCGCCGGATAGACCGGACCGTGGAGGCGCACTGGGGATCTCGAGCACCAAGCCTGCACAACACTACCTGGCTGGATACTCCCCGTCGCCAGGCCAGTGCGGCGAGGTGGAACAGACCGCACTGGGCTGTTCTGGCGAACCGGGGACACCGTGCGTAGGGCTGGTGCCATGTACCCCGGCCCAAGGAGACGCACTGGAGACCAGATGCGCTGAGCCGGCTTCATGGCAACTGGCTCGATGCCCACTCTAGCCCGGCCGATACGAGGCGCTGCGATGTAACGCACCGGGCTATGCCTGCGCACCGGTGCACTATGCGTGCGCCTCACGGCATAACTCGGTGCCTGCCCGGTCCAACTCTCTCCACGGTAAGTAAGGGAAGTTACTGCTGCCTCCTCCTACAACCGCCGCTCAGCTTTCGCTGCCTCCAGCTTTGCCTTGGGGCGGCGATATTCCCCACCCTCTGCCCAGGGTCCTTCTCCGTCCAGAATCTCCTCCCATGTCAACGAGTCCAGAGATTTCTGCTGCTGCCCGATACCATGCTGCTTGGTCCTTTTTTGGTGGGTGATTCTGTAACGGTCGTCGGTGGAAGAAGGTG